>NC_092685.1:29038681-29198265 GCF_964275005.1 Diadema setosum | reverse complement strand
TAAAAGCAAATTTCTAGGGAATTAACATATTGAAAAAAATCAGTTGGAAGGACCATGATCTTAACATACGGGGGTTATTATGTGATGGTGTGAGATCCTCGTCGAGGGAGTGAAGCGACCGAGCGGGGGAGGGTGTGGGAGGGGGATACCCCCTCCCACGGTAGGGACTTTTTGTAAAAACAGACTATAAAAGTCGCTTTTATAGAGCATTTTAAATTAAATTTCTGAGTAAAAGAATAGTAAAAGAAATCACTGCGAAGGACTATGATAATAACTTATGAAAACTTTTCATTTTACTATAAGTACGGGCAGAACGAGCGAGCCACTTTCACTTTGCAATTTATCTGATATGTATTCATTAAAAGCTTAAACGTGATCGCATCGTTCGAACAATGAAACATATTCTTATACTGCTAGAAAGCAAAGAAGAAAATGAAAAATGTAAGGTTTACTAAAGGTATGTTTCAGCGGGCACACTCGAGGACACGAGGCTACCATCTATACACTAAATTTAAGTGCCACCCCTGCCCCCCCCCCCGCTTCCGGCGCCCTTGTATATTATTATAAAAAAAGAGAGATAAGAACAAAACGTGATCGGATGACGCAGAAATATACAAATTTCGGCTCACTCGCGCGCACTAATTCAGAGTATTTTTGTAAAGTCCTCAGTTTGTTGGTATAAATTGTTATCTATAAGGCCGTCACTATATCTTGATTAGAATTGTAAGATTTAATAAGCAAAAAATGACAAGAATTCCATGTTTTGTAAGCTGAAATACAAAAATTTTCGGCTCGCTCGCTGCGCTCGCTCGGCAAAATTTATATATATATATATATATATATATATATATATATATATATATATAAAAAGAGAGATAAGAACAAAACGTGATGATGACGAAGAAATATACAAATTTCGGCTCACTCGCGCGCACTAATTTAGAGTATTTTTTTAAAGTCCTCAGTTTGTTGGTATAAATCGTTATCTATAAGGCCGTCACTATGTCTTGATTAGAATTGTAAGATTTAATAAGCAAAAAATGACAAAAATTCCATGTTTTGTAAGCTGAAATACAAAAATTTTCGGCTCGCTCGCTGCGCTCGCTCGCCAAAATTTATATATATTATTATAAAGAAAGAGAGATAAGAACAAAACGTGATGATGACACAGAAATATACAAACTTCGGCTCACTCGCGCGCACTAATTTAGAGTATTTTTTAAAGTCCTCAGTTTGTTGGTATAAATCGTTATCTATAAGGCCGGCACTATATCTTGATTAGAATTGTAAGATTTGATAAGCAAAAAATGGCAAGAATTCCATGTTTTGTAAGCTGAAGTACAAAAATTTTCGGCTCGCTCGCTGCGCTCGCTCGTCAAAATTTATCAAAATTCGCTACATTTAAATCACCCTCGAAAGACCCCTTTTAAGTGCTTGAAAAAAGCATATCATGAAGACTTTGTTTAAAGTCCCTACCGGGATGGGGTTGGGGTTGAACACTTTTTCAGAAATTAGGGGCGCAATTTTCGCGCTTGCCCCGGGCGCCGTTTCCCCTAGATACGCCACTGACAGTAGTAGATCGGATCTATACCCATGCTGAATAATAGCCGGCTCTTACCATGGTAAATAGCCCATGTATATCCTGAATTTGTACTTTCCTGCTTGGCTTTATTACAAAATTAATAATTGCGAATTGCCCAAAACTTGATAAACCAAATCGAATTTCAAGTCTGAAAATGCAGATATTCAAAATCCAATTTTTGCCCACCCCCCCCCCCCCCCATCATGACAATGGATCAACGCCGCTGCACCATACCTTATTATGTGGAAATGCAGATACCCCTTCCCTCACCCTCCTCAGTTTGGTAATTTTTGATTTACCTTTCCCCCGCTTGGTTCCTATCCATAAATTTAGACTCGACATGCATAGTTTGGGGATTGACAATTTTCCGAATATTCCACACAAGTGTGCAACAGATCGTTCTATTTCAATTCTAATGCAAATCTCCGTCGTGTGGAAGGGGGCTACTTTCGAAGAACAATTTTTACTACCCGGAGGTCCCCGCAGATGACCCGCACATGGCAGTACCTAGCACGTATCTCACCCGTAGACACCCGGAGGTTCGCACGCAGATATTTTTACCTGCAACCATGTTTAGGCCCTGTCACACCTTTCCGGGCAATCTACGCGGGCTTGTTGCGTGTAGGGATTTTCCAGCATACCGGACAATTTTTGAGAGCGGACAAGGATTTGGGCGAGTCAGTGCATGTGTCTTACTTGCTGGACGCGTTCTACTTAAATTCTACTTGCGGGTATACTGTGTACTGACCTGTGTGCCAGGCGCGTGGGGGCTGACAACTCAGTGACGGAATTCCTCTGAAAGAATGGCAGAAGTCCCACTGTACAGAATGTCATTATCTTGACTGCATATGGGGACTGCGATGTACCTGCGTGGGAGTTGCCTGCGAGGGGCTGCCGCTAAGGGCATTCGCGTTCTGCGTGGACCTCTCCGGGCATCCCCGCGACTAACCCGGAAAAAGTTTTGGTCATGCTCAAAAATTGGCTGCGGTTAAATCTGACTTGCGTGCGCACCTCCGGGCAACTACAGGCGAGATACGCGATAGGTACTGTCAGGTGCGGACTGCGGAGAGCTCCGGGTAGCAAATTTGTTTCCCCGCAAGTCAAGCAACAAAACTTCCCCAGATATGGTATGACAAGGCCTTGAGTATGCTCAAAACTATCTGACTGTCTTGTTCCAAGTGAGTCGTGGGGGTTCGCTCGCAGAAGTACACGCAGAAGTACACGCAGAATACCAGTAGGAGACCCTTACCGGCAGCACCTCGCAGGCAACTCCAACGCAAGTACTTATCAGTACCCGTTAGTCGCTCGTAACAGCTCACGGATAGGTTTCAAAGCTCTCACGCAGGTCATACGGAATACACGCAAGTAAAAGGTAAGTATCACGCTTCTAGCAAGTAAGAAACAAGTGCGAAACTCGTAAACATTCTTGTCGGAAAATTCTCCTGCGTGCTGGAATATCCCTCCTCGCAACAAGCCCGCGTAGCTTGCCCGGAAAGGTGTAACACGGTCTTTTAAGTTCTCTTGTGCGAGAGAGGAGGAGACTCCCCTCCAACAACATTCCCCGCCCGTATGGCAAGCCAAATTACTTTTTAACAAGATTTTCTGATATCACGAATTCCCTTTCGTGATATCAAAAATTCGTATTTCTGACATCACAAATTCAATTTTTGATATCACAAATACCCATTGGTTTATCACGTAAAACCAATTTTTGATATCACGAAATCGAATTAGTGATATCCCAAATTCAATTCGAGATATCACGAATTCACATTCTTGATATCAAGAAATACATTTTGTGATATCACTAATTCCAGTTTGTGATATCATTAATTTACATGGAATTTCAGCACATATCTTTCGTAAAGAAATAATTTGATTTCGAGCATTAGTTTTGCGCTGAACTTCAACCGTAAATTCTAGCGTTAGTTGAGGGCAGAAATACACAGGGAATTCGAGCTTTAGTTTAGTGCAGAAAACCAACGGGAATTTGAGCGTTAGTTGAGCGCAGAAATACACTTTGAATTCGAGCATTAGTTTTGCGCTGAAATTCAACTTTGAATTCGAGCGTTAGTTGAGCGCAGAAATACACAAGGTATTCGAGCATTAGTTTTGCGCTGAAATTCAACTGTGAATTCGAGCGTTATTTGAGCGCAGAAATACACAGGGAATTCGAGCATTAGTTTTGCGCTGAAATTCAGCTGTGAATTCGAGCGTTAGTTGAGCGCAGAAATACACAGGGAATTCGAGCATTAGTTTTGCGCTGAAATTCAACTGTGAATTCGAGCGTTAGTTGAGCGCAGAAATACACAGGGAATTCGAGCATTAGTTTTGCGCTGAAATTCAACTGTGAATTCTAGCGTTAGTTGAGCGCAGAAATACACTGTGAATTCGAGCATCAGTTTAGCGCAGATATTCCTATGGAATTTCAGGTGTTATCTTCACAGTAGTATATAACGATAGTTACAAAAAAAAAAAAAAAAAAAAACCTAAATGAAGAGTTTTGGCAACTCGTCTTCATTTAAAGTGATTAGGAATTGGTTTTAAAAGAATAAAAAATAAAGAATAAGAATGATTTTCTTTTTTAAATAAATCGTTTAGCAACATATCTAGGCCTTTAAAGGGCATTGTACCGGTTTTTTATTTTTTTTATATGTTGTTCTTTTAATTCTAAAAGACCCAGCGGTGCAAACAGAATCAAAATTTCATAACGATTTAGTCCGTAATTTCATGTTGAAAATGAAAATTTTTGGGCGAGAATTATGCTAATGAGCTGACGAGCCCGGATGTCGTGATGTCACAGGTGCCAAATGTTTCACTGATTACAAGCCCTCGCATACGCGTGCGTTAAATCGTGCCGAGTAGCAGACGACGCTTAGGCCCAATTTAGCTAGCAGGCGGCACTTGTGTACTGTCCTATCCATGCAGCTGTCTCAAATTTCGCTGAACCAAATCACACCAAAATTACAGGATATACTTCTAAGCATATTTCAAAATACCGTATTATATTTGAACGAAATCGGTAATCGAGAAGTATCAATATTGACGCCGAATTTCAAGTTGTCACAAAAAAAAAAAAAACCACTCACTCTTCGCGAGAGATCTTGGTAAACGCGATATGCACAATCTAGAACTGAAGTTAGCCGACTGGTGCTGTGCGAACGGGGAATTTACGCGGGAACTAAAATTAAAAAATGTCATGATTTTAGCGATTTGTGTGATTTACGAACCTTATTTTTCATTCAACTTAGCTCAAATAATTTATAAATTGATTTTTTTGCTCCCGATTACTTGAAAGATTTGTCTCATGATATTAGATGGCTAACTTCAGTATGTGCGTGCGCAGGCAAGTAGGGCTACTACGCCGCGATCACTCTTGTTTAGTCGTACAGAGCAGATTGTTTTTAGCGACGACAGGAAAGTCGACAATTTTACTTACGCTTCTCAACTTGCGATTTGGTTCCAATTAGCGTGAGCAAGTGGACATGAGTCATAAAATACTTCTTGTGATTTTATTGCAATTTGGTTGGGTGAATTTTGAGATATCTACATGGATACGGAAGTACGGAAGTACTCTAGCACTATGCCTACACCAGCGCTTGGATCGCGAAGCGGTTGCACTGTTTGTATCTACGTGGTCGGGCCACTCTTTCGAGGTGTGGGTCTACTAAAACTAGATCTAAGTTAGTCCTTGGTGTTAATACGACCACCATGAGATTTATCTCGACCACAAAAACATTGAAAATCCATAAAGCAGATACCTTACCTGCAAAATTCAGCACAGAAACAACAGGGCCTGCAGCACAAGGGCCTCTAGCGACAACGTTAGACCTTGGAGTCTGGACTTTCGTCTGGACTTTCTTCAAGTTCTGGCAGCAGGGGTATGTATTGCATACTAAACGTTTACGCTGTGGCTATTATTAGCGTTGTGCACGTACAGCTGTCGACGGAGCGGCGAGTAGAATCTTCTCGGTAATTGACTGCTCACTAGTCCTAGTCCTAGTTCTAGTCTAGAGTCTATATGTACTGAGTGCCGTTTTCTTCTAACTAGGCGTAAACCGTGATTGCCGTTGACTATTTTTTGGATTTAGATTTTAAGAATCACTCAGTCCTCATCTTCGTTAGATAGTTTGAACTGTGAATCGTGATGTCGAACCATTATCGCTCATCATCAATGCATAGTTAGTGCAACGTTATTTACACACAGTTTTCTATGGGCAGCACGTTCGGACAATGATGCCAATTTCATTTTGCATATCTGGAATATTCCCCACAAATTTGATCTAAATAAAAAGCTTTTGAAGAGATTCCTTTTAAAAATTAATAGATATTGTTTAACATGTTTATTTCAGCTCCATATTGCAATTTTACTAAATAACAGTTTTTGCAGTACTTTGTGTGAGATTTCATCAGTAAATTGACATGTGTAGAACCTTTCTAGTTCGTTTTGCTAAAGTCGGAGGTTGGCACCTGTGACGTATGCCAAATTGTGTGGATCGTTCCTTGGCTTGCTCGTTTTCATTTTTTGCAAAAAATCATTACAGGCTTATCCTGGGTTTTAGAATCCTCTCTTACCAGTTGTAGGCATAAAAAAAAAAAAAAATGTAGATTAGAATTATCAGACAAGTAGAAAATGTCAGTACAGGTTTCTTTCAAGTGAACATAGTATCATTGAATTCATGATAACACGTTGCAAAACAATTGATTTGTATCAATAATTCATCGAATATACCTTGATCATTTAGGGAATGATGGATGTGTAAATCTCTCATATATAGTTATTTGTATTTTGACCATTGTTATAAAAAAAAGTTAGCAGTAGAATACATTCCATCTGAATATCAGCTCAAAAGTAATGTTCCAATTCCCTATGTATTTCTGCGCTAAAAAAAAAAAAAAAAAAACCCGGTCGAATTCACAGTTGAATTCCAGCGCAAAACTAATGCTCGAATTCCATTTGTATTTCTGCGCTAAACTAATGCTCGAATTCACAGCGATTTTCTGCACTGAACTGATGCTCGAACTCCCTGTGTATTTCAGCGCTCAACTAACGCTCGAATTCACAGGTGAATTTCAGCGCAAAACTAACGCTCGAATTCACTTTGTATTTCTGCGCTCAACTAACGCTCGAATTCACAGCGATTTTCTGCACTTAACTATTGCTCGAAATCCCTGTGTATTTCTGCGCTCAACTAACGCTCGAATTCACAGGGATTTACTGCACTGAACTAACGCTCGAATTCCCTGTGTATTTCTGCGCTCAACTAACGCTCGAATTCACAGTTGAATTTCAGCGCAAAACTAACGCTCGAATTCATTTTGTATTTCTGCGCTCAACTAACGCTCGAATTCACAGGGATTTACTGCACTGAACTAACGCTCGAATTCCCTGTGTATTTCTGCGCTCAACTAACGCTCGAATTCACAGTTGAATTTCAGCGCAAAACTAACGCTCGAATTCCCTGTGAATTACTGATATCACATATTCGAATTTGTGATATCAATAATTCAATTCGTGATATCACAAAATGGAATTTGTGATATCAGAAATTCGCATTTGTGATATCACAAATAAGAATTCTTGATATCACAAATTCAAATTAGTGATATCACAAATTTATTTCGTGATATCACAAATTCGAATTTGTGATATCAAAAAATAATTTTGTGATATCACGAATTACCATTGGTTTTTCACGTGAAACCTATTTTTGATATCAAGAATTCGAATTTCTGATATCACAAATTGAATTTGTGATATCAAGAATGGATTTTGTGATATCACAAATTCGATTTCTTGATATCACAAATTAAGTTCATGTGCTACACTTACGGGAATTTGTGATATCACAAATTGAATTCTTGATATCAAAAATTTGATTGTTTGATATCACAAAATGGAATTTGTGATATCAGAAATTAACTTTAAATGTAAAAAAGGCTTGCCATATGGCCGCGTTCGATCAAAGCGCTCCCCCGTGAACTGACCGAAAAGTGACGAAGGCTAGCGGCCTTGCGTCTGGGGGAGGGGGGGGGGGGAGGGGGTGGTTCCGAGGAGGGTTATGGTGGCCCCCGACTTTGAAAAATGTTCCGCCGGCCCTGATACCGATAATGCTATTCTATATCTTTGTCCGAATGTTATCAATTCCATACCTTACCTTGAATAAAAATGACTTTGACGATGAGAATTCAATATTTCAAGTAAGACATGTTCCCGTTTCGTTAGACTTTCTTTGGCAGTATTTTATTTTCAAAAACCTGATAATAATCTATGCGAACAATGTCTGCTCATTTTCCATTTAAGTATGCACAATGTTTCAGGAATGTTTTAACTTGAGAAATATAACATGTGAGCTAGGCTTAAATAGGTAAGCTACACACACATACACACACACACACACGCGCACACACACACACACACACACCTTTTCACGTCGTCAACTGCAATGCCTCCTATCTCGCTGGTACTCTTGGCAAAGTATTCCACACGGATGAAGTTCTGAAGAGAAACGACAATGATGTCTGATTTCCTGCTAAGACGAGAGCCCCTTTCTACGCCAACGAAGAGAGCGCGCTTTGACTCAGAAAGAGCAAGACGATAACAATTACTAGTATCATCTGGTGGGAGAGAGAAGAGTCCGACATTAGAGAAGGACAATGAATGAATATCTTTTTATTTCTTCGCGTGTGGAATCGTCCAATTTGCTCATTAACCATTTACGATTGAATATACTTTGCATAATACCCCACGGTTCTCTGGAAGGTGCAGATATACTGCTCTCTTTCGACAACTTTTTAAAATGATGTGAAATAGCTCTCTGCAAATTTATTTTTGTCTATCATAAGTTATGTTTATTTTTAAAGCCTAAAAAAAATACCGAGAGAATGGTGTGTAAAGAGAAATAATTCTGATATACTTTTGCTGACCATTGACCTCTTTCAAATAACATAACTATATAACACTTGAAGACGTCCGGTTCGGGCGTTTCTATGACTTATGGGATAAAGCTCGATTTCAACACCATTCTGCATAGGTTCTAATGACTTTTAGTCAAAATTTAAAGCAATCGAAGGGAATCAAGGCGTTTCCTCACAAGTGGACTTGAATAGAATTCCACATTTTCATTATGTTTACACATGCAGAAATGCGATATCGGTCGCAACCAACTGATGATTGTTGCTTATATCGGTAGAAGGTACTTTACTTGCCGTTTTCCGTAATTGCCTTTACAAGCATCTGATTGCCTCCTTTACTTTATAGTGACGGCATAACATCAATCAAAAGTCGAACCCACGATAATACACCGTTTCAGGCTTTCCGTCGATAATCAATAATAATATAAAACTCCAAATTTTATTGTCTAAGAATGGAAATTCATTTTGCCCAATTGATCGTGGGCCCGGCAGCCACTGAGCAGCGCCAGATCGACGTTGCTCTAACCTTTTCAACTGTTGAACGGCAAACAAGGTAGCAGCAACTCCCATCTTTTAACATCTTTTGGTATGACGCGGCCGGGGTTTGAACCCACGACCTCCCGATTGTGAGAGCAGCCGCTCTACTCACTGAGCCAACACATCGGATAATTATGGTGCACACTGGTTGTCTGATAGACTACTATTAGTGCTGGTTGCTTTAATATTCGTATATCCTCAGAGGGGACTATACGCGTTCGTTCCGCAGTTGCCTGTACATTATCTACTTGCATTATCGAAACTCGAACTTACCAGTGTACACCGACTCAGGCTCTCCGTCTGTAATGTCAGCCCGAACGATTTCGAATGCATCGTTTGTCCAATAGATTACTTGATCCTGTCTATCATATGTAAGATCTGTGGATTGTACCGCTCTAAGTGTACGGTAGATCGTGAAATTCACTGTCGTTCCTTTTGCCATATAAATGTTTTTTTGATGGCATCACCCAAGATTACAATGGTGTCTCCTGTAAGCGTGATGAAATACAAGGAGACACAAGGCAGGGTAGAAGTTATGGTGGGGAAATAAAACACAGGATTAAACCTGGCAAGTACTCGGTTGTTTTTTATTTGTTTTGTTTTGTTTCGCTTTGTTTGTTTGTTTTTGTTGTCGTCGTTTTAGAGGAGTGGATGCCTCTGATATTTTACACTTCTGCCAACTTTGCATGAGGGAAAAATAGGAACTTTTTTTCCACTAAGATCCCATGGCCACGGATTAACTTCGTTTTTATATATATCAAAAACATTTCAATTTCAGTTTGCATTCGTTGTGGCTAAAGTATTGGACAATATTAGATTGCTCTTTCCCAATACTTGTAAGTGAAATAGGTGGAAACTGTCAATGTTTAGACGTGAGATGTCAACAGTTTTTTGGGGAAAATACATTGTTCTTGATTACATCTGCTATATTTTATTCATGCGTATGTTCTATTTTTATTCATTTTCGTTCTATATATCAGGAGTAATGCTGTATGGTTCATGTTCTGCAATGTTCTTCGTATGTTGTGTTGGGCATACCTGCGGGCTTTTTCCGTCTGGGCTGACAAGAGACGAGTTCCCGAAAGGGCGGGCGATTCATGCGCTTTACAACGGGTTCAAATCCACTACCGTCTTCGCCGATAAGAAGTTGGCATGAGGCTGAATCCGCAACAAGATACCGCACGCCCACTGTGTGTCCCATTTGTTTATACAAAAAGAGTCAAATACACAGGTGATAATCCTCCATGGCCTTTTTGTGTCACCTCATATTTGAGATGAATTGAGGAATCTAGGCCTACTTGCTGCAAAACCCCTGCCGTGCTCTTCGAAACTAGTAAGTTTCTGCGCCTCCGCATCTGAATATCATCATTGACCAATTATTGTGTGAAGGTTCAAGTGTGAGTTTCTTTAATTTGTCTCCATCTACAAATCAAATTTGTTAAGATCGCAACTGCCGATCTGTGAATTAACAAACAATGAAGCAGTGGGACTCGAACCTGTCATCTACTGCTTTCCGGGCAAGCACACTACCACCAGGCTGTCCCTGGTTACCGGCAGTGACACGGTGAACATGGAACAAATACCCAAGCTTCAAAATTCCGACGTTGTTATGTTAAGTAGTCCAAGGTGGACAAAAAGAAGAAACTCACACCTGAACCTGACCCCTCTGAATAATATCTTTCTTTCATTTAATGTGTGTATGTGTTACATTAGGGGAGGTCAGCGGAGCCCAGAAATACAGGGCAAAATTTTAAAGATCGATGGAAATGTGTTTTTGCCCGGAAAGAATTCTCGACACATTCTAATAAATACATAGTCAGTCCTTAAATACTCCCATACCCTGAATCAATAATATGTGGCAATTCTTTCTCTATCAGTTGTACTCTCAAAGACCGTCATGCATAAGCATTAGTGGATGTCTGTTGGCTTTAGCGAAAGGTCATGCGTTTCTACGCAATCGAAATATAACATCAACATAATCCACACACTGAATTTGAATTTCCTTTTTGATGCCCTGGCCTATGTGTGTTGAGGTGAGGAGTGAAAAATGTTCATTCAAAGTTAAAAACAATAGGGCCTACATAATAAGTATAATAAATGGGCTGGGGGAGGGATAGAAGAAACTCACCTACGATGATGACAATCACCAGAAAAATTGTCGCTTTCATGACGGGACTGCTGCTTTTGAGATTCGAAGGCACACTATGTGAATTCAAACGCAGTAATATTACAACAAATAATTTGTTGTTGTTGTTGTTGTTTTCCTCCGCACTAAGCTATGGTAAATGTGGTAAAGAATGGAATGTGTCTTAAATTACATGGAATTCAAATTGATTTGCAAATCTAAATCTAATCTGAATTCTTTTTCTCATCTCATTTTATGAATGACAGAAACGAGGATTCTTGCCAGGAAATGTACATAACCTTGTATCGTAAAAATATCAAAAAATTGTTTTTGTTTTTGTTTTCATTTTATACGGAAGACTTAACGAGAACAAAGAAGAAAGCGATAAAAAAAAATACCAACGCATAAATCAAGTCTAGCCGTGTAGCAGGCTTTGCAAAATGGCGCAGCTGTATTTCCCTCCAGTATAAAGAAAGCTTGCAAGCGTTTTATACAACAAAATATTTGATATTTTACGATGCCTTCATAACGTGACACACAAAGAACACACATAAGTACCAAATCAAGCTTAATCCTAACATGCAGCTACATTTCTAACAGGAGGAACATATTATTCCGATTTGTCAAACTTACCCAAAGGAGCTTTTGAGTTTGGTAAAAGAGGACAAATCCACAACGCGAGGATTCGGAACTTCTGGAAACTCAAACTCACGATAAGATTTGTAAAAGAAAATGAATTTGAGCTAATTAACGTGTTAAATCATCGAATCCTTAACAAGTTTTTGTTAATTCATTTATCTTTTTTTTTTTTCTTTTTTTTTTTTGGGGGGGGAGTTGTCAGGGTACTTTTATACCACCGAATTTAATTCCAAAGCACATGGCTTTATGGTTAACTGCGGGGAAGCACATGGAGAACAGGAAGAGATCATTTTAAAAAGTTAGATATTTAAATTGTCATTACATGTCATATTGATAGTAATATCATGATATGATAATATAGATATTTCTGATATACAGAGTAACAAACCATGGGGATTTAGAATAACACTCTTCCCTTCTTAGGGCCAGTATTCTGTCAAACGGAAATGATCATCTATCATCATGTAAGCTGTGACGGAGAATTTATACCTCCAGCGAGCTAACCTACCTTCGAACTGACTTCTGTCGTCGGCGATTTCTTCCCTTACTGAGTACAAAACTCAAAGCGAGGCGCTAGAATGCTTTCGATGCTCCTGAAAGCTTGTATGTTTGTTAGTGTTTTTTTTTTATTATTATAGTTATTACTGTCAACTCATGTTTGCGTGCCGTTGCAACCATGATACGCGTTTATAATCATGTTTTGTATCCACAGCCAATGTGATAGTAGCCAGGAACTTATCATGAGAACTTTATGAGTGCGTGATTTTGATAGAGTAGAAACGTTCTCTCACTCTGACTGTCATTAAGTGTAACCTTTTTTGGTTAAGTACGTATAAGTATGTTTTTTCTTTCTGGTGCCAATACAGCATTGAGCCAAAATGAAAGTTCAACTATTTACTCAACGTGCTCGTTGTTAAGCGTGCTATCCTGTTTTTCTCTCAAGGTGGATGTAATTTTGGCCAGCATATGATTATGGAAATTGAAATCTGTGTTAAGGTTAGAGACTGAAATCAAGAAAGAATTCAGATTAAAGGTGTTTGAGACTGTAGTATGAAAGGCAGGTGACCGCTATTATTAATTATTACAATACTCTTTACGACATATACCATCTCATACGCACACGGAGCCGTTGCTCGAAATTGATGTATTCGTCACACAAAATAATATTCTATGATTAGCTGCATCTTTTTGTTGAACACTTTCGTTCCTCCCTGAATAGCAATGGTATAATAAAGCTTTGCTAGAGAATAAATCTGACAAAAGTAAAACAATAACAATAAAAGCTTGGATCAACAATTGGGAAATTCATACTAATTTCAGCTAGTTCCGACTCTTGTGGATGCACATGCAATGTATATATTTTACTAACTTTGATAACAACAAGTAGTTCGTTGTGACATTTTCGAGGGTTTTCATTGAATGAAAGATATGATTTAACTGAAAGATTGGCGCCAAATTATTTCATTATACTGGTTAATCATTTTGAGAGCTTACGTGGTGTAAGGATGCACCCTTTCGTACCACAGACCAAGTTTCCAACTTTTGGCGGTGACGGATGTGATATCATTTTTGGAACGATATGAGACATGTATTTTTGACGGAAAGCCCCACCAGCGTTTTAAATTTACATCGACCTGTTGACAGGAACATTTGTTGCAAGACACATTTACACGTACGCTTCATATGCCATAAGCTCCCTGCCAAAAGATAGGACCTTTGTGATTACTTTTTACTGTTTAGGTCCATGACTTACGACAACCATACTTTGATGTTCATAATTATGTACATCAATTCAAAATCGAATACAATCACAATCAAAAGAGCGTGAAGTTCATAAGGTTTAAAGTTCCTTCGCCGAATTGTAATTTTGTCGAAAAAGTTGATTTTTTTTTTTTCGAGGGGAGAGGGAGACGGCCATGGTTTCATACGAATTCGAAGTAGACTAGTAGAATAGTTGAATTCTGCATTTTGGTTATCATGAATGCAGTTTTGCAGAGAAGACCAACAACATAAACTGCAAAAAAATTTTGGATCCAGTTAAAAGGGCAAATAAATCCTGGACATTCAGGGCAGTTTGCGACATCAGAATGCGAAGAAGGGAATGCGATAATAAAATACATTAATCTGCCCATCGTTTTATATGACAAAGTGTTTGCCATCATTAATAAGAAAGGGAGAATTTCTTTCTTTCTTTCTTTCTTTCTTCATATCTAGATCTTTCTACCTTTTCCCGGATATTTTAGTGTATTTACTACACTGCTTCTTCATCTTTTTTTCTTATCAGTCACGTTTTTATCTTGAGATCTAAATCCGCTCTCCATTCCAATATCAAAGTAATTTTCGTATTTCTCGAAACATGCAGAAAGTACAACAAAATAATGATAAAACATACTGTCCAACTTAAATATACAAGAATAAAAATACAAACGTTGAACATAATGGTTGACATGTCAGTTTCAATCAAAGTAAAAGAATGCAGTAGAGAAATACGATGGAACCTACATAAAAGCAAAGCAAACTTGTTGAGTGTATAGGTCCTAACAGAAGCCTGGTGTGAACCATACAAAGGAATACATAAGGTGTGTCATCGCTTTGGGCGCCCCCCCCCCCCCCACTATTTTTAACCCAGAAATACGTAAGTGGCACTAAAAAGAAATAGATAGAGATAGAGATCTTGAAGTGTGAGGGCGGTGAGGTTTTGTTTTTCCACTGAAAACCCTTTTTTTTTTTTTTTTTTTGCTTGTCAGCTGAAGAAACCTGGAAGTGGTAGGAGACAGATGAGCTGAAGAGCCTTTTTTTAGCTTGTCAGCTGAACGAAACCGGAAGTGGAAGGGGAGGGATGAGCTGAGGTGCTTTTTTTTTTGTTTTGTTTTGTTTTTTTTTTTTTGCTTGTTTGCACATGAAACCCGGAAGTGGGCCCAACGCTTTTGAAATCGCTCCGCCGGCCCTGTGAATAACAGGATGAGGAGCACGGCTATATCAACTGAATACCAAACTATATAAAAAAGACTATTATAGTATTCGGGGTATACAAGATTTTCTTCTCAAGTACAATCAAAGGAAGATAATAACCACGTAGACACAAATTAGCGGTTGCTATGAAAGTAGTGTTGACAGAGGTGTGATGCTGTGAAGGCGACATGAGTTTGCCATTGCAGATTCCTTACTACACTTCTACACAAGAGAGGGATTTACAAACCAATTCTTTGTCGGTCACATACAGTGTGTTGTCATAACAACATCTCCATGTCACTGTTTGAATTTCTTGTGGCCTTTATCTCTCTCTCTCTCTCTGTGTCTCTCTCTTCGTTGCTCTGTCCTACCTACAGATATCGCCTTGTTGTATTCTAGTACTTCTGGTCTCAAAGCAATGGATCAGCCGAGATTGACTAATTCGTCTAATAATAACAAGTTTTAACATTTTGATGTATGTGACAGACAATTATGAATGATTTCATGCACTCAATCCTCTGTCGATAGCCAGAATGTCTTTTAGAGCTGTTCCTGCAGGTGTCGTGTGTGAATCCGTTTTTTAATCTTTGTGAAAATTTTAGTTTGTGGCAACACTCTTTTGAATACCATCAGGATTTATTGAATTTGATATCATATATTTCCTCTCACATTGCCGAAATGTTTTCATTGTAGAAAACTTGAAAAAGAAATAGTCATGATATAGAAAGAGCTTTACTGATAGAGCACCGTCCAGCACATTTCATATGAACCTCTAATTCTGTTCCATCTGCATGAACAAAATTTTCCATCGGAAATATCCTTTCCCACAGGAGGCCAAGTTTCCAGCTAAGAAAAGTGATTTTATGTAACATAATGCCTGCCATAGAATGGGTCATTTTTTCCCTTTTGTCTTATTTTCGACTTCAGCTTTCTTTCTTCACTAGTCACAAAACTCGAAGCGAGACGAAAATGCAGCCGGCGTCACTAGCGAAAATCTAAGGCTAAGACATTTTCTTTGTTTCACTTTGATTTGTTTTGCTTTTATCATGTTTATTTGGGTGTCGTTATGTCAACCATGTTTTGACGTTGAATTTTACATTCACATCCGAGCTGCTAGGCACCAGACGCACCTCATTAGAACTTCATGAGCGCGTGAAGTTGCCAAGAAGTTTATCTGTGTAATGACATCAGTACGTGTTATTGGTAAAGTACATCAAAGTGTTAGTATTTTTTTCCTATTTTTTTTTTTTGCCTCCGGGTGGCTTTAAAATCTCTCAAAGTGGAACTCCACATTTTGCTCCATGTGACTGTCGTTTTGCGGACAAGACCAACACCATAATTTCAATTGAAATTTTGATTTGCACCATGTCTCCTTGTCCACGACAGCCACGTTTGCCAGACGCCTTTTCACGGCGTCTGCCTACCTAGATGCTGCGTTTGCACCATGTTCATGGCAGCCACGGCTGTTCGGTTTCAAGCCACAGCGGACAAAATGGGATGGACCTCATTGCCGTGGATGCCGTATCAATTTTTAAACTGCCCCTCCCCCCCCCCCCAAAAAAAAAAAAAAAAAGTAGTCACGGCGATCTCGGTGCTAATGCTTCGTTTACTCCATTTTAAAAGGACTGATGGGACACTCACTCACAAATCGCTCCCGTCGATGGCTATTAACTGGACAATGCAGCTGACACGAATACGATAACTATTATGACGGGCCTAACATATATATTTAAGTGCTCAATAATTGCCCTTCTCTAAATCAGCATCTCTCACACTTCGTATGTAAGTATTCCTGGATCAATGGTGAAACGTGCAATTAGAATAAAAACAAATGGTAAAACCGAAGTCTCAAACACACAACTGTCATTAAGATGTTTCCTAAACAAAGAAAGAGAAACTCTATGTCTGAGCGGTTACCGGTATACGTTATAGTTTATTGATGAATTGATAAATGATTAGGTTCATTTATTATTTTTAAAAGAGAAAAAATGAAGTGCGAAATTTGTTTGTTCAGTGGACCTTTAGTTGTGTTTGTAACAGCTGGACCCGGTCTCCCCCATTTGATAAAAATGTGGGTTTGTTTCATTATTGGGGTCTTTTTTTCCAGCTGATGGTGACTTGGTTTCGTTGATACATCAAGCTTTCGATCGTTCGACTTCGTCCTTGTTGAAATCCTCTTGCAAGGAATATCACGCCTATCACGCCTGTAACACCGACAACGACACACAAACAAACACACACACACACACACACACACACATATCTTATACACAAGCACCAGGCGTGTTCCCTTTGTTTTGTATGAGAGCGCATTTAATATACACAACTGCCGTATAAAGTTATGTAGGCAGGTATAGAACGTGACCAGCTGATTATGATGAAACCAGTTCAGCAGTTAGACCTAAATGTACATTATGAAAAGCATGCCGTTACAAAAGACAGCATCGCATCCTTTAAACGTTAATTTTGACTCATTGACAAGACCATGAAGGCGACATAAAGATATGGTATAATGGACTTGAACTTATCCTGAGAAACGTTTATCTTGCCAAGTTCTATACAAGCACAAAATTATGCATATTTTGGCACACATTTTCTAAGCTATGAAATAAAGCATATTGCCTGTGTGAGAATGTGTCTGTGCTATAAAACCTCATTACTGTGTGTTCAGCAGGAGGACGTTGGCATGATCAAACCATTAAACTACGTGTTTTAAGGTCAGTCTTTGAACTTTTGAACGTAATTTGCAAAACCAAGATGGCACTGGTGGCGTCCCAGCTTTATAGATGACGAGCATTTTCAAAATGTTGGGCTTATTTTATCTTTTTTTTTTTTTTTTTTTTACTTAAACAGAAATAAAATGGTAACTCACGATTTTGAGTGTTAAATCTAACATTTAGAAAAGTTTAGAGGAGTAAGCCCTTTAAAGATATTGGATATACCATTTTCTTTTTTAGAGTGCACGAACACGTTTATTCGAATAGTATATCAGTGTGACACATGCAATAATTGCATTTCTACACGATATCCGAGGATCCATACGACTGACATAATTATCATACCTTGTATACACACAGTTTGTTCGTTTGTGCTTGTGTGTTTGTGCATCTGTTGGGTGCCTAGGGCCTAGACAAATAACAACCTCTTTTTCTGTTCTTATACTTGGACACCACAATTATTGTCACGTTTGATAGAATACTCACTCACCAATCACACGTACCAATCGATGTCTATTAAACCTGACAATGCAGCAGACAAGAAAGTGATAAAACTACGGTCTTGTTTTAACATATATTGCAGTTTACTGAATCAAAATCCCTACACGCTGCGTGTAATCATGCTGTCTTTGATTACCCCTGGATCAACAATAACACATGCAGGGATGCAATAGTCCTTCAACGGAAATCTCGTACACACAATATCATTAAAATGTTTCCCTAAAAAAAAGTGGAAGCAATCTGTCTGAGATGTCTATGCTCGTTACATATTTGCTAATCTAGACTGATACATGATTAGACTGAAATCTGAAACAATTATATATCATTAAAAAGTACCAACATTGATACTACTATCAGATTTTCTACACTTTGCTCTACAGCTGCTCCGGGATCCATCTACTTTTGTTATGGCAGTTGATATATCGTGGATTATTACCTCTTCCCTCCTCTATACTGTGGATTTCCTCCTCATGTTCAAGAAGCGCCTTTTCCCCTTGTTGAAGTAGACAATGAAAAGTTTGTTCATACAATTATTAACGTATCATATTTTTATTTTGTTGTTGTCAATATTACTGTGTCAGAACATTGCAAACTCTGAAAGTCGACAACATTCGTATATTATGTACCGTGTGATTTTGAGTAGACTAGTGATGTCTCGTAACTTCACTCTTTATGAAAGTCATTTTAGATCATGGTATATCTATTATGTCATTTTCATTTGGGAATCAATTCACGTGTTCGACATCCTAGAGTCATACTACTAAAAAGCTCGACACTAATAAAACAAGGCTTACAAGTCGGACACCAGGCAAAAAAAAAAGGCCCGCGAGATTGTCACTGCGTACAACGCCCCGTGATGTAATGAGCGTCAGACTCATTGGCCTTTTTTGCCTACTGTCGGACTCATGGGCCTTATATGCCTAGTGTTGGACTCATGGGCCTTATTAGCCTAATCCGAGCTCGTGGGCTGTATGACTCGTGAGCTGTATGACTCTTGGGCTGGGTGGCTCGTAGACTGTTCGACTCGTGGATGTCGCACTCGTGACGTGCACCTTTGCTTGTCACAGTTTTATCGTTCTTTCAGTACATCGAGTATTTCCGAGGTATACAATGTAAATTGAGTTCTATTCCGTGCATTCCACAATAGTGAAACCATATGAACTGTGATGACACATGATATGAAAATCCACTCGGTGTAAGAAAATCCACTCGGTGTAAGCTGAGGACTCAAACACAATATGCATTTTAAAATCTCATTGCAGCACCACGAAATTATCTATCTCCACTCACTTCACTTATTTCAGCACATAACATTTATTTTTAACATAGCAACGATACGATGAAAGACTGTTAAATAGTTAATGATAAAGAATGCAGTTATAATGGGTTAACAGGGCTTTACTTCCAGAAAGGATATCTTTTGGTAGCCCGAGCGGGCAACAAAATTCAGAATCGATTATGTTTCCATTTCTTTCGTACTACAACATTTCTATTTTCGGGCAACTAAAGCTTATTCAGATTCTAGTGGCTCGAAATAAAATGTGCCACACCAGAGAATGAAGTCAATGTCGAGCCTCATGATATAAATCGTTTGTATGGATTGCATTAAATAAAGTTTTGAGGGAATGCCATGTAGTCCATTTGTAAAAAGAGTAAAAGCAACATCAGAATAAAAATCCCGGCACTTAAGCAAATGTCACAAGCATTTCCACTACAAGCATTAATGTATCTCTTTTGAGCTATATCCTTTTCAGTCGTATTATTTTTACGCTTGTTGTAACTATTGCTATACATTAATATGATGCCCACCATTAAGGGAGTGTTTGCTCATATCAAAATCCCTTACTTGGGCTCTCAAACTGAGACTGCCGAAAATGTAATACAACTCTGATATGAAATGGTTTTGTCTGAGTTTTGTTTCCTTTTGGATCACACACACACAAAATCATTCCGAAATAAGCATCTATATCATATAGCTTCAAAATGAGTTGTCAAGGTGTTTGCATTTAAGGCACTCTTGCCCTATCGATTATAGACTCCGCAAATCGACCATAGTCATTATGTCTTCATTAAGAATGAACACGAAGAGGGCCATTTTTTTGGTCCTTGCGTGAAAAAAAAACTAAAAACTAATTATCCTTTCATGTATTGTGGTACAGAGAAGTCAGTGGATGCAGAGATTCTTGATGTACGCACACTGCAAGAGCACGAAAATGGTCATCCAATCAAGGGCTAACTAAATCATTCACAAATTTGAGATCCTCCGCACACAGTCTGTATGCATGTGTCTTAGAATGATAATTATACGACATGTGTGTGGGTGTGTGAGTGAATGAGTGTTTGCGCTGGAGATTTTAACCCCATATACTGTACCTTGTGCTTTGAAAGCTAAGCCTACTTTCTATCACAAAGATTGCGTTTCATCAGGTAATATGGCACATGAAATAACATCATCATAAAATTCATATGTCATCATAAAAATCCTTTGATATCTTTGGTAGAAACGTAAAAAAAAAATGTTCGAGTCACGACGTCAAAAAATCTCTATATTGGAATTGTATCCATCAGGGAAATCTTCCGTAAGATAACTGCAGTTTCTTACACTCGTAGTAGCTACGCGTCATCAGAGTCATTTGCAGTATCTTTGGGAACGCTGCCCGGTGTCACCGATTCGTACGTTGGCGGCGCTTCAACCGGTTCCGGTGAAGGCGGGACGTAGGCTGGTGGAGGACATGATGCTTCCGCCGGTGACACCTCAAAGTGAGTTGAATTCGTTGTGGGTACGTAGGCAGCACTAACGATGCCGTTCGCACCAGAGGACGTTGGTTGCGACTTTCCCCCTTGCCAACAACAACAGGCGACGAAGAAGAGTATCACGAAAATCACAATTGCGATGATGATTATCTGCCACGCTTCGAGACCACTCGCACCTTGGTCAGGATGATATGGACCTGAATATGGGTAATCAAGAGAAAAGTCTTGCAAAGTAAGTTAGTCATTGAGTTAGTCATTGGGTAGGCTTTGGACTTTGAAGGGGAAATCCAGTCCAACTATTTTGTCTGACGAGAAAGAGTAAAATATTACGAGTTCAACGGTATACATTTGATCGAAATCGGATGAAAAATAAGGAAGTTATGACATTTTGAAGTTTCGCTATTCTTGGGGGAAACGGTTCTTGAACAGTCAATATGAATATGCAAATTACAAAGCGCACATGTCATTCCCTCACAACTCCCCATATAGTTTGTGCATACAATTTTGAAATTTCCAGTTTTTCATTCAAACGTAATTATGCCCGAGGCTCAAATCCTTTCATATCTAACTGATCACTATTCCGAAGTTATTCAACCAGGAATAGCGTCATGTTTCAGACTTCAATGACAGACGCTTCCAATTTTCTTCATATTCTTTTTTGTACACGATCAATGCAAAATTGTGAGGGTATGACATACCCACTGTACAAGAACTGTTTTGGAGAAATTATCAAAACTTCAAAATGTCATAACTTCCTTATTTTTCATCTGAATCCAGTCAATTTTTTTACAATTGAACTCGTAAGATTTTACTCTTTTTTTATCAGACAAACTTATATTTGGACTGGATTTTCCCTTTACGAGCAGTGATTCTTGGTTCGAGCCTTGCATGGCGCTCATACCCTAGGAAAACACCTTGCGCTTATCATGTTTCACTGGACAAAGGTGTACGAAAGAGCACCCAATATGTCCCGTATCTTTTTGATTCGGAACATAAGGCATTTAATGGACAACTTTGTGGTTTTATCCTTGCCTTGCGCTAAACTTGGAAACATATATTGTTACGATCACAGAGTTAGGCAAATTGGGACTCCACTTGAAAGTTTGGTAGGGCAAGTCTTATTGGCGGACACATTTACTGAGAACATTGTTTGTGTCTATGGTTCTTCCTTTCCCCTTACCACTGACGAGCCCCCTAGATTTCATCATCTCCCCAAGTAGATTCTCTGTCCCCGGACCAGACCACAAATGGTCATCGGTTACGGTCACTGTAGAATACAGTTATCGTTGTTAAAGTAGTTTATTGATACACGAAGGTGATGAACGATGTCTGGGTTTGGTAAGAAATTAAGAGTCAGTCTTGAGCAGTAATTCCTCTGAAGTTGACTGGAGAGAAAGGCAGTTTGGTGTCAGTACTGGTATGAGACAGTCCTGCAGTCTTGACTCGAGCTCTAATAAAATACTGGATTGAGGCATGAGGGATCGTCTGCTTCGCCTGATTGCTAGATGCGTCTTTAGAGTTTAACTCGAATGTCTTGGGTACCGACTTGGGGTCCCCAAAATATCGAGTCCATTATGTCCCACTGGACAAAGGTGCTCATATGAGATTAGGCCTGCAATTTATAGCACCATCCGAAAACAAAGATTATATATATGTATATTTATATCATATATATATAAAAGATGACGAGGTAGGGTGGTAATGCATTTCAGTCCAACAGTGCTATTTATTCAGACCAAATTTTCAACGAATACATACGTCTTCCTCAGGGTCGACAATGTCGCATGTAATTCGAGAATATCTTTTTTTTTCTTGAATGTGCAAGTACTGATGACCAATGGTTGATAGCGTTGAGGGTCATCCCTCCCATTCCTTCCTACACATACATTGCCACAAACACATCGAGAACAACCTTCTATCTTTGCGACATTATATTAGTCAACAAAACAATCTGTTTTACAAAATCGTCCCTTTTCCAAATAGCTCACCCGATGTTGGATTAGTTTCAGGATTATAGGGCACGCACGTCACGAAGGCTAAGGAGTTGATCCCAGAGCAGCCACTGGAGTAGCCCCATGGCTCATGGTAGCATTCGAAAATCTTGTCAACGTCAGATGGGCAATAGGAAAACTCGAACCAAATGTCAGGGTACTCCCACGCAGTTCCGTCGTACTCGTAGCTGTACAGATACCTGGCGTCATCCGTATTGGAGTGACCAAGCTCCCTACACAGAACCTATGATAACAATGCACGATCAACGCATTCATCTCAGGGGCAATAAACATGTTTGGCATGATATTCCACAGATGGTCAGAAAAGGGATATCATCATAAAATTATCAACATATGAATTATCTAAACGCGGGGAGGGATAAAATTGTTCGTCTGAGAAGTATCATTTGTATCTAGTATATAAAAGATAAAAACAAAATAGCAATCTATATACTCACATCAGTTCCAGTGAAAGTGGAGTCACATACAGCACCCCAGTGGCCATTATATATTTGAACCATTCCGAAGTTATTGCTGATGTTCCCGTCGGCGTCAATCAATCTCACAGGATGATTCGCAACAGACTCTAAAACAGAGAGCAATAAAGCAGGATGGGGTTAAAGATATTTCGCCCATTAAATCTATATGCATTTTTTCATATTCTATTATCTTAATTTCAATACTGATATGTCGATATATCTTATCGATTTATTCTTTTGTATAAATTTGTAAAGTGTTTTTATAACTATTACACAAATCAATGTCATTAGCTGCTATTAGAAACCGCCAGTAAATAAATTAAATGAATTGATTAATCGATGAATTGGCAACTGTAACTGTAAGATAACGTCACTGACAAAGTGATGGTAAAGACAATTAAATGTAAAGTGTTGCATGGAAATATTTACAATATTTTTTCTTAAAGATTTTTAAAGTCTTCAATGTCCCCGCGTGTACTATGTGTGTGCGCGGGAGTGTGATTTGTGTGTGGTACGGATGGAGAACATAACATTGGTCCGCCAGCACACACTTTATTATACAAACGCATACGCATGAACCTAGACACCCAAGCGTTTCCTACTCACCGTATGGATAGCACACCACTTTGAAAGCGTCATCCGGATTAGTATACGCATCGCCGTCACTCACCAGATTCAATATATAGCATTCCTGGATGTGTTTCTCTGTGCCGTAACATCCAATGTTTTTGATAAGGACATTGCTCACGCCTCGCTGAAAATCGTTTCCGAAAGAATATCGAACAGTGGATCCGGCGTAACCCAGCTGACGGCAACAAACTTGTCGGTCGCCAACAGTCACTAGCGAATCGGTCAGCAAACCCCATTCTCCGTCCAGAAAGACATCCACTCGACCCTGCTCGGGAAACTCGCTGCCGTCCAGTCGAATATCGAAATCTAGCCACCATTCATCGTAAAAAGGGGGACAAGATGGTCATTAAAGGACCTTAGGGAGTTTCCCTTGAGATTATCTTCTCTCAATACGTTTTTCTTTCTTAGTTTGAGGCTAGTTTGTTCGGACGCTAATACAGATGCATTAACTTTCGTTCTAACTGAATGTAGAATTTTCAGATTTTTTTTTTGCGTCTTTCGAGCTCCTCTCGGGGCATCCGAGAGTACAAACAAACAAACAAACAAACAAATAATATGAATTATAATGTGAGAGACCAGTGAATAAAATTCTTGCAAATTATACATATGACACAAACGATATAAAGAATTGTGGTGTGTGGTAATTCAACATGAGTCAGATGCATGTAAAGAGAAAGTACATGACAATCTACATGTAAATAACAGTCTTTCACAAACTAAACAAAGCAGGCTGTTTCACTATCCAACCGTAAGGTGTACGTGTAGGTCCAACTCTTTTTTGTACCATCTACGGTGCTGGAACGAATTTCTCTCTGAGAATTTTGAGAAAATTGCGACATAATCAGGCTAGTGCTTCATTCATCAAAGAGTTTATCATGTGCAAAGCACATGGGCACCTAAGTTTTCATAACTCTTTAGTCTCTCCCTTTGAAAACAAGGGGGAAAAATGTAATGAAATTCATCATCACCTATGTGAAATGACAGGCAGATTATGCCCTGCATATCACAGTGTGGATAAACTCCTTTGCAGCCAATACGTATACTTTTCCTATAAGAGTATGATGATTGAATATAAAAAGAGTGAAATTACGCCTGCCATGATGTAGTGCCTACCACAGAGCACCTGTGCTCAAATCGGAAGAATACTATGGTAGAATACTACTGAGAGAATGCATAATGTAAGAATGTAACTGGATCTTACCTTTGGGAGGTCCACATATGACTTGAGCAATGTAATCAGAATCACACTCCTCGGGATTCAGAGTCCCATAGGCGCATTCACTTAACTGGGATTCCGTCCCCTCACATCGGTAATCCCTGTAAAAGATCGCCCCCCTCACAGTCCCGAGCGAGACTGGTTTCGAGCTGGCAGCTTCCGTGTATCCCAGCTGGCGACAGACAACGGTTGCTTCCCTGCTCCCCCAGTCCTCATCACAGATCAAACCGCTAGTAGAGCCTTCTCGATATTTCACGACCCCTTCGAAGGAGCTCGATCCACTGAGTAAGTCGATGACAACAGTTGGCACTGGGAATAAAAAACAAACAAGCAAACAAACCAAACTGAACGCAAAACTGTCATAGGATACCTATAAATAGACTCCAACGCTCTAGAGACTTTATCTCGCAGCGATGATCATCATGTACATATCATCTTGAAACAAGCTGAACGTATAGAACATTATTCTATTCGATCTAATTTCCCTAAGTCTTCGCATGTTTATTGTGTGCTATAAATAAACACAATGTGGTTTAACTTCATATCCATGACCGGTAAACAAAATGAACTTGTATTTTGATATTTTGTCTTACTTATTGAAATATCTTTATTCAGGATAGCTCGATCAGCATGCTGATTTGCATCACGGTCCTGATATACATTTTACAAGCTGTTGAAGTTCTGACAATAAAAATCATATATGGGTGTTGAATATGTTTGTTAAGTCAAATCAAATCTGATTCTGTTTACAGTCGCAATACATTTACTGAGAGATTAGTACACACAAATGATACCTATTAAAGGAGGTATACATGAATGTATCTATAGGGAAGCCTGTCATCCTACCGTTACATACGACACCTGCCACCTGAGCTGACTCGGAATCGCAGTTTTCATTGTTGGCCCATCCACTTGACGGACAGTCAAGAAGACTAGCCTCACTTCCGTTACATTGCAAACCATCTAGTAACACGGGTGTATCGACACTAGGCACTGCCTTTATCGAGCGAGCTCCTAGTGGATGTCCCAACTGCCTACAGAATACGTGCGCGTCTTCGATGCTCCACTCGTGTGTGCAGATCGTCCCCCACGTGCCTCCGTAGAACACCTCCACTCGACCCTCATCCGGGTACTCTCCGTTCTCCATACGAACAGCTAAGGACCGGTAAATTGGATTGCAAAATCAACAAAGAAACTATAGATAACGAACGAAACTAACAAGGCTTCAAACATGATGATGACAAAATAACAAAGATAAGAGTCCAGCATGGAACGTAATTTGTACTTTTCATTCTGTGATAGTGAGACTTCGATCGATACGTAAAACTAGATTACTGTGATAGTGAGACTTCGATCGATACGTAAAACTAGATTACTCCGTGTTCAATTCAATCTCCAAACAATATACCTGAATATTACATCCATCAAAATAATATCATATTTCATGCAACATGATATAACATAAAACACCCTTTGTTTCACTAAAGACTAAAATGAAAATTGTCGGGCTGCTGAAAAGTGAACTTACATATATAATGCAGTCCCCTCGCTTACGGTACATCACTACAGCTTTATCAAATACAAAAATTACAACATAAGTAAACATATAAATAAACCAGTGCCAAAAAACACATGTCATTATATCGTGGTAAACGTGAGGCGCACACACGCACATCTACACTGTCCAAAAAAAAAAAAAGAGAGACAGAAAACAATAGTGCGTTTACCAAGTAAAGAACGATGAAGAACAGAATAATGGGGAAAAGGTAGCGACCGAAGAGAGAAAGAGAGAGAGGAGCGGGGCTGAAAGAGTGTAAGCCAAGTTTAGTATATCTTCGATGCACGTAGAAAAGGAACAATTCCAAGTTTACTAATAATGGGATATAGGAATAAATTTTAAAATTCATTAAACTTCTACAAAATGGTTGGTTTAAAACTGGGAGAGCCTTTTGTGTTTTCATTTAGGGACGTCCACAATTAAGAGTCACCAAAAATAAACGTTGATCTGGTGAAGACAGTTCAAGTAAGGAGCAAATGGTGCTCATCTGTATAACGATTATGGTATTTATGAATGCTTTTGTTTTACTAAGCATATTGTTTTTCGAAACCTTAAGGATCCAAAAATATTTTGTAAGGTATACACAAATTGACCGAATTTCAATGATAAAGATATACGAGCTATCTACTTTTCAATATACTATTTTCCACAAATAAGTCATCATTGCAGTATGACAATATTTATAAATATCAATACTTATTCAAAGTGCATTTTTGGTGAGAGAAACATTCTATCCAAATGAATTTAATGTGTAGTATCCTATGCTATTATTTGATAAGTTAAATTAGGTGAAATTAATGTTGATAATAACATAGTAACGTTTTAACAGGGAAGTGGTACTTTTCTTTATTGATTACACCAAAATTTCTAGAATTTATACGCAATGTGCAGTCGACAGAACATGTTTCCAATGAAATAATATCTATACTGTTAAACAGAGAAATCTAACAGAATAAACCTGTTAGATAATTTCATTCTTAAGAAGTTCATCGTGCGGCAATTTATCAACTTATTACTGAACAATGTCAGATGTATTTTCTGTAGTAGATTGAACGTAATTTATTTGCTCTTAACCACTGAATTATTGTCATGAGTTCTACATTTATGGGATCGATGCATTTGCAAATATTGTAAAGGGGATAATATTTGAAGAATTCAGAAAAAATGGACATAGATAATAAACAGTAACGGTTCAACAACACTTCGCTTTCGAACCCCACAATAAATTTGGCTGAAAGAAGATTTTTCATTGTTAAAAGAAAACGAATTGTTTTCTGTCTTTCGAATCACTTCTCAACCACCCAGATGACGCCGGCAGTATGTTGAAACTTATCGATGCCTCGAGATACTTTTTTTTTCAGTAAAATAAGACACTGCATAATATGACGAAGGCCCTCTTATGTTTTTGCAAAATACAACTTGATTCTTTAACAAAATATCATTATCAAAAAAATTCCACAATTGGGAAGTATATTTTTCTAATATTTTAGATAAAGTAGGCAATAACGACTTCGAAAAACAAGAAGTTTCTGATTCTGTTTATAACACTGTTAATGGAACATGAATATCTAACAATGTCACAATTTTATTCATAGAAATATCATAACCTACATTTACATCTCGCCAAATGTATTTTCAAGACGAATAACTTTTCATTAAGTACTCTTGACATCCGGCTAGGTTTTGAGGTGTGACCTTACGCTTTCTAACTTCAGTCAACCACGATAATCAACTCATCGTGCTGTGAATTTAAGTCGACCGTATATGAGAGCTTTAGTCCTCGATGGTCAGAGAGAAGTGCAAATGTTTGCACAGTGCATTTTGTATGATGGTTTGAGGGGAATTCACATGGATCTAGCAATACCCAATCATCGTCGAGGATTCAGCTAGATTCGATTGCCTTTCGTGGTTTCCACCCACCAGTGAATCCTCTTGAGCCGCACTGTATTACATCATTACCACATTGATTCACCGCTTTTGTAACTGGATTTGAAAGGAACCCTTGGTTATTTCATTTTCTGATAAACAAATCCTTGGAATAGCGATGCTTTGAAATAACTTCACAAATGTTCGGATTAACGAAACTTTTTCCTCTTCCCTGATTAACGAACATCTAGGTATAGGAAATTGGTGTTTTTCGAAATGACAAAACTTCAGGTTAGAGGGATGGTATAGGTTTGCTTGAGATGGGGTTTCATGTTGCCAGCTTTTTTTGTGAGATAATGAGAAACTTCTTTTCAAATATGAAAGAGTATATAATTCTAAGAGGGATTCAGAGGTTATTTGATGAAAATTGGTATTGAAATGGCTGAGATATGTAAAAAAAAAAGTGATGATAGAATAATAAAAGGTGGGATCTACCTGAGGTAATTCTGCTGTTTCAAAACGGTTTTCTTCAAAGAGAAAAACAACTTTGAATGCCACTCAGAATATATGCTCTTTCATATTTCATGAGTGGCTTCTAATTATTTCGCACGAAGTAAAAAGCTGAATCTGCATCACAACCAAAACTATACAAGCCCTGTACGGAACCATATTTCATTTATGGATTAACAAACCTTCAGAATAACGAACATCACCCGTGGATTGAGAGGGGTAAGAAACAATTCTCAAGAAGCTTACTTGTGTCGTCGCACACCACTCCTGCATCTTCCTTATGGGAACAGTCATGGATGCCCCACGACTTTTCTACTGGACATTCTCTCAGAAGTCTCTGTTGTGAGGCACATGCAACTTCATCAAGCAGAATCGGGCCTGTTCCTTGACCGAAAGGTGGTTCAAAGTAAGATGGAAAAGGGTTTGTACGAGCTTCTAACGCGCCGGGATAACCCAGCTCTCGGCATGCGACCCGAGCGTCGTAGATATCCCAGCCGTCATCACACACAGTTCCCCATTCTCCAGACTCGCTGAGAACTTCTATGCGTCCCTCAGAAGGTGTCGAACCGTTGACCAGCCGAAGGCTTCCTAGTGATAACATTGGGGAAAACGCCAAGTTACTGGTGAAGAACTTGCACGTGACGGATGATCATTATATTGTTGGAGCCTTGGTATTATAGTGATTATTGTGAGTACCGGATCGTATACTGTATCTTCTGATATCTACAGATTCACAAGTTACTGGCGTGAGGAATTGACTTAACAAAACAAGCATGAGGTTACAACATAATAGGGCCTAACTTACCTTTAATAATATCACATCCCACTGATATCTGAAGCATCAGGAACACCATGTATAGATTTGTATTTATAACCTTATACCCTATTGATATCTGCATAATTAAGAAGTCACATAGGTTTATGAGAGTCACAAGACTCGTTTACATCTTTACTTTTGTGGAGTTATATGTTTTACTCGTGCACACACATCGAAGCATGCTAAAATAAGCAAATTTGTGCCCAGCATCATGCCTCACAAGTGGATAAGGGTAAATAAAATTCTCACAGCGAATGGTTCCTGCTGCTCATGCATATCAGTATGAGTTCATAAACTTATGAAGATGTAAATCAATAAGAAGATGTACTGAAGAGAGGACTGAGATACCATTGGCACTTTACCTTCAGTTGTGCACGTTACGGCTGCAATTTTTGATTCGTGACAATCCTTGACGCCTACACCGGCATGCTGACAAGTTGATATGTTTGATTCAAGACCATTACATTGTACTTTATCCAGGAGTACGGGGTTATTTCCTCGCCCAAATGGCGAAGCTACTAGAGCCAGGTCCGCCCCGACGTAGCCGAGCTGTTTGCAGACGACCTCGGCATCATCGGGTCCCCACAGGTTGTCACATATCGCGCCCCAAGTATCGTTGAGGAAGACTTCAACACGACCCTCGGAGTCAACTCTGCCGTTGAGAAGTCGAAGCGACCAGGGAACTGCAATTCAGTGAAAGAGAGAAAAGACATGAATTGTAAATTATGAAGACCATAATCAGACTATCAATTTCAGAGTATAAGCATAGTTCTTTTTTTTTTTCAATTCATCGCCATGTAATGAACGACACAGATTTGAGTTTCTCTAGCAAGCATTAATATTCCTGTGTGCATGTAAGCTATTTTTTTTTCAGCAACATTCATACCGTACACTTCAGTAGTGGTCAAACTGTTGTCTTGAACTTTTTGTGTGTGTGTTTGTTCGTTTTGTTAAGCGAAAGCGGTGATAGACTATAAAATAAAATCACAAAACACCCATAAACAAAATTGGGAATACAATCATGTGAATGAACTGAACCACCCATCCGAACTGCTGGTTTAAGAAAAGCTTTGTTATAGGCAATACCATGTGACTGAAATCCAAGTGCCTATAGGTGAGATCATATCTCTTTTGTATTGTTAACGTTCTAGTGATCATCCTAAGAATTTCACTCTTCTAGAATTGTCTCGCGATCCTATATGGGAAATCTACCAAAATCTTGCATTTTTACGTTGTTTTTGCGACGTCCGTAATTCTTAAAAAAGGTCTTACGAAATGGTCTGAATCGTTCTTTCGGCGTTCGTATCATGTTCATATAAGCTTGACTGTTATTCATATTTTTCACTGTATCAGCCCCTATTTAGTGTTGTTACTGGAATCCTACTGCAACTTTACACCGTAGACCCGACTTTTTGTGCACTCTTGCCCTGAAGAGTGATCGTTACTTTGCGCTAGCATTATTCTGAAGTAGCTATATTGTCGCTGAAGGGGGAGGGGGGGGGGGGGGGTCACGGTTGAAAGACTGAAGGTTACGGTGATACAAAATGTACACATCATCAAAATAATGATTCGGAGGATGAATATGAAGCGAAGCGGATGTACTGTAATGTCATTCTGCTGGTTTGATTGCCAAATGTTCACAACTTTTTGTAATTTTCGAAACATCATTTTGCGTTTATTCAACCTTAATCACATGTTCACGTTGCGTAGATGTCTTAATACAATACATGGAAAGAAAAACGCAGGCATTCATCTCTTTTAGCTAAGGATTTTTTTTTCCATAGAACGGCAAGACAATAAAGGTGTGTTCTCCGTTTTTTTTTTCTTTTCTTTTTTGTTTACTTTGTGATTTGTAATATATATTCATGTGTTAGCCCTACGAAAGAATACTGCAAGGCTTTACGGGTGTTAGCCACAATTGTAAACAGTTCGCTTGTACTTTGCGTCAGGTCGAACCCCTATGTAATGTACATGTATCATTATGCTTTATCAATAGAGGTTTACAGTAATCATTCTTTAATATCCCATTATTAGAAGAGGACTGTAGACGGCAGGTCTTTCTAGTCGTTACATGGTATAATATGTCCATTTATTTATACATCAATCACTTTTCAGTCTCTCTGTGATGCGAGAGAAAGAAATGCACAGGAGATAAGCAAACACGAGACCGGTCTAAACTGCTTACTCACTATATGACGTCGTATTATGAGTCAATATTCTGATATTTATACTGCAATAAGTCTTCAGTTCCTCGTACTGAAATTGCATTGCTCTGTCTTTCACCCTTAGGCTCTACAGGCACATACTGGCTATGACTGATAAAAAACGAGGAAATATATATATATATATATATATATATATATTATATATATACACACATCTATATATATATATATATATGTAAAATTTATTATATACATGCATATACATGCATAGATATTTAATCAAATAGAAGTATGTGTGTGTGTGTGTGTGTGCAATGTTAGGCCGCAACCACTCGCGCGTACAACTAGTCAAAATATGGACCTTATTATACAGTGTACATAGGTCCATGGTCAAAGTGAGACCTCTGCGAATAATGCTTAACACTACACAGATATAATACCCATGAATTTCAGCATACCATGCAGTCGTCGTGTAGACCTGCAGTGTAGTTAACATCCACTGCGTGATATAGACCAATACGCAAGTTGTCTATCTACCGTCGTTTGATATATATTAATGTATGATACGTTTTGTGACTCTACTCTCCACTTAGACGTACCAGTATCCACTTCACCCATTACAAGGGTTTGTCATTCCATTATAGCAAACGTTGAATTAAATAATCCTTTATTCCACACAATATCTGGTGTAATGCACATGCAATGATATACTGATCCGGGGTACATCGTGAACAATAATGCTAAAGTTGAATGCAGGCAACAACAAATGTTTTTTACATAGGACTGTGAATACTGCCATTCGACTCCCCCACAAAAGACGGTTAACGCTGTTGTACAACTTGACTTGTAGAGACATCTAAGTCAGGCATAATTTTACCGAATATATTATCATGAATGCATCAAGGACTGAAGATCATGGCTGCGAGAGGGTTCATCATGTTTGCTGGAAATTGAATACTTGTATTCACAAGTAACAAAAATACACACACACACAAACATGCACATAAAGATAATCAACATGTTTATATCAACATACACTATCATAATGTGTGTGTGCCTGTGTGTATTACGTGAGTATGTATTATGTGTTTTAATGTATATTGTATGTACTGTGTGCATTTGTGATTTGTCGTAAGGACAATATATATATATATGTATATATATATATATATATATATATATATATATATATATATATATATATAGTGTGTGATGATGCTGATATTCCTACCGCACGCCTCTGTCATCTTAAGTCTCAACTATATATATATATATATATATATATATATATATATATATATATATATATATATATACATACATATGAACATGTTCAGTAATTCGTAATCAGTGAGTTAGCCCAACAATATCAAAAGCAGGAGAACGCAAGAACTCCTCCGGAAAACTGATCATGCTGTACACCGACAGTAATAATTATTTCGAAAATAAACTGTTTTCAATCCAACAATTTCAATCAATCTGCAATCTAACTATTTTAATCCGATTTTTAATTTCAGTTTTATTCAACTATACTCACCCGTTGTGTTTTCAGCCTGACTTCCAATTACCTTTAACCACAGCAGGTACATGGAGAAGTAAACCAAGAGCCAGGTCGTGCCTCTTGACATATTTATTCCTGTCAGGATTTTCGTGCAAGGTAAAACGGCACTCTAGGTAGTGAGCAGCATCATACTCATTATGATAAAGATGGATCAGTATATTCTTAACTCAGAACTAACACGACTGTGCTGTACATGCATGTTCAGGGCCTCATGCCTCATATCCGAACAGCTTGTTTAGCAGTGCCGCCAGGCCTTGGTATATGTAGAGAATGAGCGTGCGGTCTCTGCTGCTACTACCCTATTTATTTAAATACACAGCCGCAAAAGAGCGAGTTCTCATCCCGATCATTGTTGCACCGGCGAGAGAGCGTGTCATATTTGTTAGGTTGCTTTTGTATTGTCCCCGTTCTATTTTGGCAGCGTTTCATAACGAGAGTGTGATCCGTACCTGTTACGAACCGTACGCTATGTCAGCACATTGAGCATCTGGCGTATGTCTTGTTTGCTCGTTATACATCGGCGGAGTAAAGGTGTCGGGAGTGTGTTTACACACATTATTTTATCATAGTAAAGAGATGTATAAAACGTTATGTAGGTCCTACACAGTCTTGTAGATAATTATGCGCATTTTTACACCTATAACTGATGCCTACAGAATCGTACGGTCACAGTCACAACATTCAGTGTCGCGCTTACACGAATTCCTAAAAAACTCCATGTCAGTTTACACAAATGGGTGTTCCCTCCATTTCATTGTTGTCTGCATTTGGTGCGCCGTGACCACGCACGTACACAATCATATATATATATATATATATATATATATATATATATATATATATATATATATATATATATGAATGAATGAATGAATGAATGAATTGCTTTATTGTCCATAAAGGAAATTCTCTTTTCACTGTTTTTTTTTACATGTAGTCCACATAATGAACAAGACAAAAAAAAATTCAATTACATATTACAAATTGACAAATTCATCATATTAGTTCAAAGGTACATATTGCATAACATATAATTCTGCTTGCCCAATGTATACATAAGGATAGCATATGAAATAGACCAAATATGGATAATATACAACTATCTTGTAAATCAATTTTGGCCAAAAAGTTCTGTATCATATAAGTCATGAAAAGAAAATTTTCAATAATTGCTCATAAAATGTTTTCGTTTAAAGAAAAAGAAAATATAATGATCTTTAATTACAACATATGAGTTTAAGTTACGAATATATATATATACATATGTGAGATGTATGAGTGTGCAATAGCATTTGAGAGTAATATGAGATATAGTGTGAGTAAGGGTGGTATGTATTTTGTATGTGTGAGTGTGTGTATGGGTGCGCGTGTGTGTGTCTGTGTCTGTGTGAGTAAATTCTTCTTACACACAAATATTTCAGAATTACGTCATCAATGTAATGTTACATCAATGTTACATTTGATACACCAAAAGAAAAATGAGATTATCCATAATTATTACAATCAATTGATATCTGGGTAAGGTATTCATGACGGGTGTGACACAGACCTTCGGACTTGCGCATTATAGAGATGTATGGCGTTAGGGATGAACGATTGCCTGAAACGGGTTTTCTGAGTACGTGGAACACACAAGCGAATACCTGAACGGTTGAAGGTAAAGTTTTCGTTGAGTGGGTGGGTGGGGTCCTGCATAATCTTCCGCAGTATGGAAGCAACTCTCTCTTGATAGACATCATCGAGGGATGGGAAGTCTAGCCCTAATAAGCGTTGGACTATTTTTCTGGGACGATTTAGCTTCTTCAAATCACATTTGTTGCTTGGGCAAAATAACACACAATATTATAAGTTAGAACACTCTCAATGATGGAGTTGTAGAATAGAGCAACAAGTCTGTCTTCCACATGGAGCTTTTTCAGGGTCCTAACGAAGTAAAGCCTCTGATTTGCTTTTTTCTGCAATGATTCAATATTTTTTGACCAGTTTAGTGAGTTGCTTATGGTCGTACCCAAGTACTTGTATTCCTGGACTTGTTCCACTACTACCCCGTGAATTGTAACTGCCCTATGCTCAGTGGCATTACGTCTGTGATCTATGATCAACTCCTTTGTTTTCGACACATTTAACAGTAGGAAATGATCATCACACCATTTTACAAAACTTTCAACTGTGCTGGTGTATGCTTCAATATCATCAGATGAAAGATAACCTGTGATGACAGTATCATCTGCGTATTTTATGATGCTACACTGGTTTGAGGAACATCGACAGTCACTGGTGTACAATGAAAAAAGTACTGGGGACAGGACGCATCCTTGCGGTGCTCCTGTGTTCAAAATTTTCATACTAGATTGAACATTACCCATTATAACCTTCTGAGGTCGGTTACTGAGGAAATCTTGGATCCAAAGGATGATTCGAGGGGGCACATTAAAAGAAATCAATTTTTGTATCAAAAGGTGAGTTACAATAGTGTTAAATGCACTAGAGAAGTCAGCAAAGGTAGATCTTACATACGTCTTACTTTTGTCCAAGTGGGAGTACATTTTGTGCAAGTATGTTAAAACTGCATCTTCGACGCCCCTCTTACCTCTGTATGCGAAATGCATGGGATCGATTTGAGAGGAAGAGTAGTTAAGAAGATGTTTTAATACTACCTTCTCAAAGCACTTCATCACACTACAGGTAAGTGAGATCGGTCTGAAGTCATTTAACTCCGATGCCTTCTTTTTCTTTGGGATGGGTTTGATTAATGACATCTTCCATAGGCGGGGAATAGATCCATGGTCTAATGAACATTGGAATATCTTAGTTAAGATACCCGATAGTTGACTCTTGCATAGGGCAAGGATTTTGTTGCTGATACCATCAGGCCCAGGGGCCTTATTAGGACGCACTGAACCAAGCACAACCCTAACCTCGTGTTCAGTGAGGTTTACATAGTTTTCAGAACCCATTTCAGTTAGTGCATTTCTTAAACTACAAACAATAGCCTCATTCTGCAGGGTGAAGTCCACCTCAAATCTGCAAAAGAAATCATTTAAATCATCTACAAAAGTTTGTGTGACCTCGAAGTCGACGGTAGCCGACTTCTGTTTATACCCTGTGATCATGTCCATTGTTCTCCATGCAGAAGCCGGCTTATTTTCACTGAAGTTTCTTTCCAGCTTCTCTTTATATGACAGCTTACACTTATCAATCTGTCTTTTTATATCTTTTTGCAGCACCTTTACACGTGTTTTATCACCTCCTGTTAATGCAGCATTCTTTTCCTTTAACAGGTCCCTAAGTTCCTTTGTTACCCAGGGCTTATTATTTGGGTAAACCTTAAAAATCTTTCGGGGCACGATGGCATCAACGTTGAACTTAATGTAGCTGGAGATTATGTCCGTGGCCTCTTCCAGTAAATCGGCTGAATCGAACAATACATCCCAATCCGTGCAGTCAAGCGAAGCACGGAGTTTCTCAGTTGCATCATCTGTCCAGGCATATCGTTGCTTGGTAACCGGTCTGCAGCGTTTCAGTCTCGGTTTATAGGTCGGCAATAGTTGTACGTTCAAGGGATCGTACAGTTTTGGTTGAGACCTAATTTCAGGTTTCTAACATTTTTTGGTGAGATAATGAGAAACCTCTTATGAAATATGAAAGAGCATGTAATTTAATGACGAATTCAACATTTGATGAAAATTGGTTTTCAAATGGCTGAGATATCCAAAAAAGAGCGATTCTAATAAAGTGTGGGACCCACACTTTATTACGATTGCTTTGTTTTACTTTGTTTTTGGATGTTTCAGTCATTCCAAACCCGATTTTCATCAAATAAACTTTGAATTCCTCTTAAAATGGTATGCTCTGTACTATATCATAAGTACTTTCTTGGTATCTCGCAAAAAGTTTAAAGCCCAATTCTAATCTCCACCAATACTGTACTATCCCTTTAAGATGATCAGATTTCCCCAGCTGGTGACATGGTTTAGCGGTATATGCATTCTTCACATTCCCGTAACACAAATCGAGTGTGTTGTTGCCCCTTGTTGGAATTGTAACATACTGGTCGTAAGTTGGCAATACATTTTTCAGGCGACACTGATTGAAGTCGCCCATGATGAGAATGGGGGCATCGGGGGACCCAGATGCCAGTTGTTGTACTTTTTCCGCTAAGCATTCACTCGCTACAGTAACATCAGCTCGTGGTTGTATGTACACTACTGTTACAAAGATCTGTGGAAACTCACGGGGGAGATAGAAGGGCCGTAGTCCTACCGTGATGAGTTCAATATCTGGCGTGCATACAGTATATTTCAATGACCAATTTTGACACCATTTCTTGTTGATGTACAAACACAAACCCCCTCCTCTCTTTTTCCCTGACTCCTCAGTCCTATCCCCTCTCACGAGGTGGAAATGGGGGATTTCAACGGCGCTGTCAGGAATACTATCGTTCAACCAAGTTTCAGTGAAAGCTAAGAGACTAGAATCTCTATATTCATTCATATACCTAGTTAATGTTTCAAGTTCCTTGTTAGGTAATGAACGTACATTTCCAAGAATAATCGTGGGAAGGGATGTCTTTGTACCCCTTTTCCTGATCCGTGTCCTGATCCCGCCCCGCTTACCTCGCTTACGTGGTTTGATATCACTCGGGAAGTCCTTATACCCAGTAGGTAGGTTATCCGCCGTAGCGCAGCGAAGGTTGAGCAGCTCGGTCCGTGTGTATATGACTGGCAGGTTGTGGATCCAATTCCAAGGTCAAAGTGGTCATAAACATAGTTCCAAAGACCAGAAATGTCACAAAAAGCGCCATGACTGTTCTTAGAGATGTGTGCAACATCTTTGTCGTCCGGTTGACACGAATAAAACATAAAACAAGTTTTAAACAGACAAAGTCAGTAAGCAGACGAACCAGTGATGGTCGCCACTGTGCGGCGCCCAGAAAGCATCATATATATATATATATATATATATATATATATATATATATATATATTATATGATATCATTTTGTGTTTGAATATGAAATCCTGGCTTTCCTCGCCAGGATAAAGCGTTTTCAGTCTAATGCCATTTTAGGTTTTCATCACATATATAAGGTAAACATGATTATATCTACCGATATCGTCATGTCAACAATTTATTCTTCAAACACAAAATGATAAAATCATCAAATCTATTCAGTTATAACGTCGTCACATATTTATGTATCAATTTTCCACCACGGGGATACTTTTATTGTATGTTCCTAAAAAATAATTTTATTCACATTTATCCTACTATAGATAAATTGACGCATTTCACCTTCTATCGTCTACGTACTCGAGCAATTTTCACGGAAAAACAAGATACAGGCCCCAGATTCTGGAATGACCTCTCCCCCGAAATAAGCTGCTCGTTTTTGTATTCCTTTAAATGCAAATTAAAGTAGTTTTCATGGAATGCATATTTTGCACACACTGAATAAATGCGCAATGTCTTATACAATAAAATTAAATTGTCATATATCATTTTCCTATAAACACGCTACAGATTGCAATCCGGGCCTCCCCTGGGGTTTGATTCCTATCGAATCCTATTCATAGATTTTAGGTCTGTTTGTATGTTTATCTATTTTTCAGCTTTGTTGTTTTATTGGTGCATCAAGCTAACTTACGATCGTTTGGTTTCTTCACACACACACACACACACACACACACACACACACACACACACACACACACACACACCATGAGCAATATCTCTTTGTTTTGTATGTAAAGTTTTGTATATAAACCGCAAATTGATACATGGAGATCTTGGTTATACAGAGTACTCTCAAAGTTGATATTTTAAAAGAGAAAATTTAATGTGACGGTGAAGAGGGACCTCAAAACACTAAGTGTCATGGTTTCATTTTGAATATGCCAAAGTCTTCTTGCTAAAATACACATTTATTTATCTTTTATTAAGTTTGTCACGTCTAAACACTCTCACACACGCACTTTCAACAATAATGAGGGGGTTCGACAGTATAGTATATCAGAGATATTATACAATGTAAGCTGTATCCTATTCCACAATTAGTGACATAAATGCATGGACTGTGATGACACAGTCATGTCTTAGTGAAATAGTCGATTCAGAAAAGGTGATATATAGAATTTACTTTGTTTACGAACGTACGGGAGATATATATTGAGGACTCAAAACTTGAATACGCATTTTAAAATGTCGTTGCGGCACCTCGATTTCTCCTATTACTTTCTTTTCTACGTCTCTTTACTTATTGCAGCACATGACGTTCATTCAATAGCGATACAATAAGTATATGATAAGATATGAAATTCACTAGGTGTAAGAACGGGAGACAATAATCGATTTTATTTTCCGTATTAAAAAAACCAAAAAAAAAACCCAAAAAAAACCAAAAAAAAAAACAAACCAGCGGCTGGATAGCCCAAAATCAACGATGCTTACATGATATCGCTCGTCTACCATGAGGTCAGTATAGATTACAAATACACCACAATATGAAACTATGAAATACATGAATTGAAAATTATAGAAATAATAATAAAAACATAATATTGGTACATGATAAAAAAAGGAAAAAATATAAGAGGAAAGAGAAGGGAAGAATATGACAAATCATAGCTTAATAACCTTTTAAGTCACTATGCCGGCTCTCGAGCCGAGGCTATTGAAAGCCTAATATGAGATCAGGGGGGGGGGGGGTGTTTCATCAACGTTGTCAGCGCTGACAATTTCAGCAAAATCCTTGGTTTTGATTGGATGAGATGCTCTGGTCTCTCACTGTTACTATGGTGATTGTCAGCGCTGACAAAGGTTGATGAAACACCCCTCGATACGTCAGCTAAAATAATTCGGTCTGAGTATCGATGTGCTTTGTTTTGGACTAAAAGTGTCGTTCTTGCTCTCTCGAATAGGGTCGGCTGACTGACAGTTGACCGCCGATATCATGTCTTCATAACAATAAAGTGGACCGATTTCGAGGTCCTTACGAGATTAAGATACTGGTATGATCCTTCAAAATGTTGACAAGCTGTTGGATGCAGCAATATTTGTTTACGTTTATGCATGCACTGTTTGCGAACCAAAATGATCATGCATTTAACGGCTTACTTATTCACAAATTTAAATCTTCGGCGCAGAGTCTGCATGTATGCGCGTTTATAGCAAATGTGGCTTGTGTGTGTGCGTGGGCTGTGTTACGTGGTGATTTTCAACTTTATATCTCATGCCTTAAACGATAAGCTTACCGCGTTGTGTGCTATCAGTAAACAAGGCTGATAAAATAACATCATCATAATAGCTGATCATGCATGGTACATAGGTTTCAATGATACCGACGCCGTTGTTACACTGGAATGTCATCCGTCAGGAAAAAAAAAAAGACCCGTAATATAACCGAAATATCTACGTGTAGACGCTACGCGTCATAAGAGTCATTTTCCGTATCTTTGGGCACACTTTCCGGTGTCACCGATTCGTACGTTGGCGGCTCTTCAACCGGATCCGGTGAAGGCGGCACGTAGGCTGGTGGAGGACACGAGGCCTCCGTCGGAGATACCTCAAGTTGTGTTGAATTCGGCGAATGCAGGTATGTAGCACTGATGGTTCTTACAGCAGAAGACGATGTCTGGTGATTTGACATTTCCTCTCGGCAGCAGCAGCAACAGCAGGCGATGAAGAGGAATGGCACCCCGATAACTGCAAGTGCGATGAGAGTTATCTGCCACGCCCCGAGATTACTCGACTGGTCGGGACCTGAGGCGGGTAATCAAGAGACACAGAATCTTGTAAAGACCGTAGTTGAGGGGAAACACGATAATATATCGATAGACTTTGAACTTGAAAATAGATGATTCTTGATAGAACCTTGCCTGGCGCTAGTACCCTTCGTAGATATATCATAGCACTCACTCACCCTTCGTAGACATATCATTGCACTCACTTTCCACTGGACAAATGCGTGTATGGTTATCTGACCCATATTTTTGTGATGATAAGGACTATACGACTATGTCTTTAACAAAAGAATTTTGATTGTATCCTTCCTGGTGCTGAAACCTTTGGAAAAACATGTCTGCTCTCATTATGTGCCACCGGACAAAAGCGCAATCTGTAATGTCCCACTGAACAAAGGTGAATGCATTGGTGTCCACTGGGCAAAGGCGTATGCACGGGTATAAGCCTGCAATAATAATGCTGGGATAATCATAAATGATAACGCTCTCTGGAAAATGATCATAATACTGCAGAGGCAGATTAAACCGAAGGAATGATAATTTCTTATCTCACGGATAAAAACGATAGTCTTCTTTTCCATGGTATAGCCTCCACAGTGTTGACATAATTCTACTAGGACATGTCATTATCATTACCCTAGGGTTGCCAGGAATTAATCTATTCATATGGGTGTAGAGGGTCATAATGATTGGTAGAACTTATTGTGCAGGACGTATACTATACTGGACTGAATTTCAACTTGGATCATCCGACCGGTAGTCAGGAGTCTTATCCACCATGCAACCTTCAATGCCAGCAATCCATCATTTTCTTTTTATTCTCTCATTATCTCCACTTAATCATTATCTCAGGCCTGTTTCAACATTTTGAAGTCATGTTCATTGCAATTGTCTTCTTTGACTTTGTTCCTATACTGTTTAAAAGAAAGGAGATTTTACAACTGCAGTTAAAGCAGAGTGACAATCACATAACATCAATTTATGTCTGTCATTGTGTGAAATTGGTCTTCTGTCATCATTGTTATCTTGAAGGGAATTTGCAAATTCTGCAATTTTTACTTTGCGCTTTGAAAGACAAAAACGAACGGGGTCAATAATGATCAAAACTTCCCTTTGTGTTAACCTTTCCGGTCGGTTGAATAACATTTAATATGGTATATGACACAAAGATTTTTGTCAAAATCTTCTATGAAAAATATGCACTGGAAAAGGCGCTTATTTATTTTTTTTTTTCTGAGTGTAGATTCCCAACTGAAATATCTGTACGTAGCTGGCAGTGTTTATAATGTTATCCTCTATTAAACACTGTTAGATAGTTTGGAGATTTCATTTACTTCAATATGTAAGTTTTGATGACCGTTCGTAGGTAATGTTGATATTCACCCCTCCCATCCATTCACACTAACATCTTCACAAACATATCGAGCACAACATTTATTAGGAAACCTTAGGTCTTTGCAACCTTATACTGGTCAATAAAACAAGATCTTTTGCACAATTTTTCCCTTGCTATATAGCTTTCATACCTGAGGTAGGATTAGTTACAGGATCAGTGTTGGCAACGCACGTAACGAAGGCTAAGGAGTTGATGTCGGAGCACCCATTGGTGTGGCCCCACGGCTCATGGTAGCATTCGAAAATCTTGTCGACGTTAGATTGGCAATAGGAAAATTGGAACCAAACCCTAGGGTATCGCCACTTCGTTGAGTCGTACTCGTAGCTATAGAGGTACCTCGAGTCATCTGTGTTGAGATGGCCAAGCTCCCTACACAGAACCTAGGATAACAATGCATGATAGATTATGTTTTCATCGGGAACAATAATGATAATTGATTAACATGTCTGACATGGTACAGACGTCCATAGAAAAAGACGTAAGTATATCGAGAAAGAGTAGAGAGAGAAAAAAAGATGGACAGAACAAGAAATGACAATTAAGCGCAGAATACGGAGGGTATTTTATCTTCTGAACATTTTCATTTCATTACATTTTATATATTTTCATTTTCAACAAAGAGTATCAGTGTACATAACATAGTATGGAACAGAGCAACATGCATGTATACACAATCTACATAGATCGAAATATAATGCAAATACAATCAAATGAGAAGGCTATAGATACATGTTATTTACTGAAAGTTGATGAAAATGATGAAAATGGACAGTGATGGAGGGGAAGCATTATTGAATTATTTAAAAGTGTGGAGGGATTTGTTCGACCGTCATGTAGTAATAATGTTACATATATATATATATATATATATATATATATATATATATTTATTTATATATATATAATATATATATATATATATATATATATATATATATTCTGTCCTCATCGTCTCGACTATATATCAAACACACGCACACGCACACATAGACACACACGTATATATATATATAATATCATCATTTAGTATAGCTAAAATAGGTTTCCGCTAATGAAAACAATAAGCCAGTCTAATACATGCTCACATCCGTTCCGGTGAAAGTGGAGTCACATACAGCACCCCAGTGGCCATCATTAAATATCTGAACCATTCCGAAGTTTTGATTACTGTTTCCATCGGCGTCAATCAATCTCACAGGATGATTCGCAACAGACTCTACCACAGGGAACAATGAAACGGAATGGGAAGAAAGAGACGACAAGTTTATTCTTAAAATATTTTTCATGTTTTGTATCTTACTTTCAATTTATACAACGGTATGACATTCTTATTGTCCGTATTTTATGCTTTCATTCTAGTTTGTATAACTGATTGATGCATTGTGTTTCTGAGACACGGACTTACTTAAATAAGCCACAGGCTCATGTTAGTAATTGTCAGTGAATAGATTGAACGAGTAAAAACATGAATTGGTGTACTATAGTATTTGTAGTGTGCACTCCCGTCATAGCAAACACGGTTATAGTTACAATGAGGTAAAAATTCAGGTTCCAACATTCTTATCTATATACACCTTTATTTCTTTTGCTGTTGTGGCACAACGAAAATTTGATATAACGAAAGAAATCTGCCGGACCCCGTTGAATAGACGGGACGACTGATGACACGTTAATTATTATAAGAAAAATTAGTGAACGATTATCAATGTGCCAATCAGCACGTGGCTGAGAGTTTGTGCGAGCCCGCACTTGTGCACATATTTGTGTAAGTAGCGTATTGATGGAGAATAACACATTGTTCATTCATAACATACAAGATACCAACGCATACTTATGCATGAACACACATTCCCACCCGCAGTGGGTAGACACACACACAGGAGTATCAAGTTGAATGGTATACTGCTTCATATACTCACCATATGGATAGCATACCACTTCGATGGCGTCATCAGGGGTAGTATACCCAAAGCCGTCACTAACCAGATCCACCCTATAGCAATCCTGGATGCGTTTTTCGGAGCCCAAACATCCCATGTTTCTGATAAGAATATTGCCAACTCCTCGCTGAAAAGCGTTTTCGTCAAGATATCGAACAGTTGATCCGGCGTAGCCCAGATGACGGCAACAAACTTCGCGGATGCTGGCACTCAAAGACCAAGAGGTGAGCAAGCCCCACTCTCCGTCCAGAAAGACGTCCACTCGACCCTGCTCGGGAAACTCGCTGCCGTCCAGTCGAATATCGAAATCTAGACATCATCCATCGTGAAATACAGTAAAGATTATTATTATTAGAATTCGAAGGCCTTTTGGAGTTGTGTCTGAGATCATCTTCTTTCAACATAATACATATCTTTATAAGTTTGAGGCTCATTCGTAATTTCATCACTTCAACCGTGGAACAAATAAGACAAATAGAATCACCTCATGAGATCGTTAACAACCACTTCGTCTTTTTGATTTTGCTCTAACATGACCTCCACGATAGCGACTTTGAGTAGCTCGGTTTGAAGTCGACAACTTAATACCTATGAGCAGTAAAAATGAAAATCACGAACTAACGACAAATGTCTTTAACGAGAACCTGTCCCGTTCTGTTTACTTTCTTCATGGACCTGATATACATGGACTGTTCTTTCTTCGATGTAAGAATCGTCGCCGACCCCTAATTATGAGCATTTTAATGAGTACATTCAGGTGTCTGGATAGTAACAATTGTGTGATCATGTATCGTCACTAACAGAAGAATATTTTCCTTCATTTCAGTCTTGTTTCGATGATGTGCCTTTTTTTAAACGGAAATGTCTTTGAATAAATACAGATGATGAGGAGCAGCAAACCTGAAATCATTACAAATTTTGTGTCAAAAGATGGGTAATTGCTGATTCGCACATTTTTGTACACGCATAAGACCTTGCCTAATGGCAAGATATATCTGTTCTCTACCATTACCGTCCCTTTTTGCTCTGGAATAAGCTGGAGAAAAGTGAAATATTGAGATCACAAATGACAATCATTCTGCCAAAATGTTAGCTTTCTTTTAAAAACTGCTTGCTTCTCCCAAGCGAAATTGTTTGAGGTATGATTTCCTAACATACACCACAACTGCATATTCACTTTACTTGATTTTTATGAGTTATTTTCTTCTGCGCATATAGTTATAGATTTCTCGAATCTCCGTCTTGTTCTTCAAAGGACTTGCTGGCGGTGACGATCATGGGATCAAAGCAGTGAAGCTTGCTAAAAATGTCTTTGTGGCGCTTTTGAGATGTACGGGTGCATGAATTAATTAACGATACGATGAATGTCCATGTGTATTAGGTCCATGCTTTCTCCCAACCTGTCTGATCCTCCATAGCGGTTCTATTTGTAGATTACAGGAATCTGGAAACGTGTGAGTAAAACGCATCTCATAGCTATGAAGTGACTGTATTGAACCTGGCTGCGTGCGCAACTCCGGCTTTAGATACTCCATTGGATACGGAAGTATCCAAGCGCCAAATTTGACACATAGACTTCCGGTATAAAAGGGACTCTAAGACAATTATGGATTCAGTGATAGAAGACGCATAGTTGCTTGATTGGAACGTGATGTATCATGGGATATCCACCGGTACGAACAACATTGTTATAACATGGTCCCTGAGTTAGCGTGTATACCCGAAACAAATATTTGATTCCAAAAGAGAATATAGTAATCATGCCGAAAATGAATCACTTCAATGACTCAAACAGGACGGTCATTGCAGGTAATGAAATTTGTGCATTTTTTAGTGATTGTTGCAGCATTAAGATGAGGTTCGATTTTGTCATGGTTGTGCTATAAGAGTTAGGAAAACTGCAAGTTAATAGATCAACCACTTTGCAGCCAGGATGTATGCTGATTTACCTACAGCTCTGTACGGATGTTTCGACACAAGCAATATGAACATAGGCATGCCATTTATGGCTTACAAAAGACCCAAAAAGCAATGGAAGACTGGTTGATTAAGTTATTATTGTCACTGAAATAGGAAGACTGGATTTTACCTTTTGGAGGTCCACACGTGATTTGTGCAATGTGATCAGAATCACACTCCGCGAAATTTAAAGTCCTGTAGGCGCACTCGCTTAACTGAGATTCTGTTCCCTCACATTGGTAATCCCGGTAAAAGATCGTCCCCTTCACAGTCCCGAGCGAGACTGGTTTCGAGCTGGCAGCTTCCGCGTACCCCAGCTGGCGACAGACAACGGTTGCTTCCCTGTCCCCCCAGTCCTCGTCACAGATCAAACCGCTAGTAGTGTCTTCTCGATATCTCACTACCCCTTCGAAGGAGCTCGAGCCACTGAGTAAGTCTATGACAATCGTTGGCACTGGGAATAAAAAGGAAAACCAAACCAAACAACGCTAAAAATTGTTATAGGACACCTATAGACAAACAAGTCCCTAAAAAGACTTAAAGAAATTGTATACTTTTGGTTAAGATGGGGGATTCAGATTTTAACTTTTTTCGAGATGATTAGAAACCATTTATGAAATATTAAAGAGCGTACAATTCAAAGAGGTGATAAAGTTTCGTTTGATGAAAATCTGTTTTGAAATAGCTGAAATATCCAAAAACGAAATAAAACAAAGTTTTGTCCTCAAAAGAGATGGGTCCCACCTTAGTTAGGATCTCTTTGTTTCTGAATATCTCAGCCATATCAAAGCCAATTTTCATTAAATACACTTCCTCCTTAGGATTGTATGCACTTTCATATTTCATACTTATTAATATAAAGCGGTTTCTCATTTATCTCACAAAAAGTTAAAACCTGAACCCCCGTCTAAACCAAAATTACATCATCCAAATAATCTAGCGGGTGGTACCTTCAACCTAAACAGGCCAGACGTGAAACAATTATCATTTTGATCTAATTCCTTTAAGTCTTCTCCGTAGGGTTCTAGTGTACCGTAAATTACATCATGTGGCTTACGTCATACAACATCTACTAGTATCGAGGACTGATTTACAAAATGAATAATATCAATTTTGTTTGTTCTTCTTTGTATGAGATGCCATTCTCTTACAGTCCGAATACGAGAGATTGAGAGACCTACACAAATGCGAATAAAAAGTGTATTGATTATGATGATGTATGGGGAAAGGCGTGGTCGTCCTACCGTTACATACGACCCCTGCCGACTGAGCTGACTCTGGATCACAGTTCTCATTGTTGGCCCATCCACTTGACTGACAGTCGAAAAGACTAGCCTCACTTCCGTTACATTGCAAACCTTCTAGTAACACTGGTCTACCATCACTTGGCACAGTCTTAATCGAGCGAGCTCCCAGTGGATGTCCCAACTGTCTACAGAAAACGTGCGCGTCTTCGATGCTCCACTCGTGTGTGCAGATCGTCCCCCACGTGCCTCCGTAGAAAACCTCTACTCGACCTTCATCCGGGTACTCTCCGTCCACCATACGAATTCCTAAGAACCGGTAAATTGAGCGATAAAAGCGACAAAGAAAATATTAGCACAGAACTGTAATTGATATTGAAATAAACGGATGAGGCGACCGACATGCGCAAACGAACATAATTATAACTAAACGACGGACCAATTGTTTTGGTAAACGACTCATTGCGTATCGGAGTTGTGACTGCTTAATGGAGAGGGGTAAGAAACAATTCCCAAGCTTACTTGTGTCGTCGCACACCACTCCTGCGTCTTCTTCGTGAGAACAATCATGGATGCCCCACCCCTTTGCCACAGGACAATCTCTCAGAAGTCTCTGTCGGGTGCCACACGTGACTTCATCAAGCAGAATCGGGCCTGTTCCTTGACCGAAAGGTGGTCCAAAGCGAGATAAAAAAGGATTTGTACGAGCCTCTAGCGCGTCAGGATATCCCAACTCTCGGCATGCGACCCGAGCGTCGGAGATATCCCAGCCGTCGTCACACACAGTTCCCCATTCTCCAGACTCGGTGAGAACTTCTATGCGTCCCTCAGACGGTGCTGAGCCGTTGACCAGCCGAAGGCTTCCTAGGGATAACATTGGAGAAATTACAACCCACAAGTGAAAAAAAAATGCGGCACCTGATGGATGATCACAGACTCACAGTATGATGGGAGTGTTGGAAAGATTGAATAAGTTATCGCTTATATCTCTCTCGATATGTAGCATACAAAATACACAACTTAAAAGTCACAGCCCCCCCCCCCCCCAAAAAAAAGGCATCAAGTTATATCATGTACCAAAGTCATACTCTACATGTGATGGATTCGTATGCAATCTCTTCAGATGGACACGTTGTTGCAATAAAGAACAAAGAATTCCTCGGTTTAACGTGATGTGGGTTCTTTATTCTGTTACACAGCATGTATCGGCGATGTGTAACTGTGCATACTGCAAACTTGCGCTTGCTAGTGTGATACATATATATATATATATATATATATATATATATATATATATATATTCAACAACTGTGTTGGAATGAGTGGTTCCTTGGATTGTTGGACTTCGTCTGATTGTCCAAGAAACCCAAACTATAAGCAAACTGCTGTGGACAACTGCTGAGCAAACTGCTGCTCTTGTGGAACGACTGACCGGAACTCTTTATAATAACTCTCTATAATTCAGACCCTAATTTTGAGACTCGTAGTATACTGTATCATTCCATGACACTACAGATAATCTGCCGAATTAAGATGCCCCATAGGTTTGTGAGAGTCAGTAAGTCTCATTTACCTCTTCACTTTTGGAGTCTCACACACACACACACACACACACACACACACACATCACTGCAAGATACGAAAATAAGCAGATTCGTGTCCATCATATGTGGACAGGGGTGCTGGAATAGTGGCGGCGAAAGACCTACTGGCTTCTGTTTACATAATATCATGATTATGCCTTCATAAACTTGGAGACGTAAAATCAATAAGAAGATGACTGTATTCAAGAATTGAGACCCAATTCGCTCTTTACCTCTAGTCGTGCACGTTACGGCGGCTATTTTAGATTCGTGACAACTCTTGACGCCTCCACCGGTATACTGACATGTTGATATGTTTGATTCAAGGCCATTACATTGCACTTTATCCAGGAGTACGGGGCTATTTCCTCGCCCAAATGGCGAAGCTACCAGAGCCAGGTCCGCCCCGACGTAGCCGAGCTGTTTGCAGATGACCTCGGCATCATCGGGTCCCCACAGGTTGTCACATATCGCGCCCCAAGTATCGTCAAGGAAGACTTCAACACGACCCTCAGAGTCAACACTGCCGTCGACTAGCCGAACCGACCAGGGATCTACAATTCAAGAGAAAAATTAAGGACTACTGTATCCTATGTGTCATGTTTACAGAATGAATAGTTATCTTTTTGATTTATCAATTACATTTTTTTATGAAGTCAAGTTGGTTTAGATTTGAATTCTTCTCACTATACAGCAACGATTATCCGTGTGTCATGTCGCTGCTTTACAGCAGATAATATAGCAGGAAACATAATCGGGTTCTGGGAACTTAGTTTGGACTGAAATGATATTCCTAGTTTTGAAAATGTTGAAATGAATTGATGTTTAAAAGCGAAAACGGTGGTAGACAAATATAAACGCACATAGCACCCCCCCCCCCCCCTCCAAAAAAATGACGGATATAAAACGAACTGAACAACCCATCCAAATTCCTGAATCAGAGGATTTGTCATTCAGTAGACACACACACACACACACACACACACACACATACACACACACACACACACACACACACACACACAATGAATATGAAAAACGAAGTGTGTTTAAAGGTAAGAACATAATGCCTTTCGCTGTATCATTATTGATCTCTTGCAATAGGTCAACATTCACTTTCTTAGAATAAATGAAATTTAGTTATGATAAAAATAAATAGATTTACCCCCACAATCATCTGCTTCGGCGTACAAAAGATGTAGGTTCCCCCGTACATAATCTCAATTATCCAATATGAATATAACGTACTTAAGACTGTTTTAGATACATTTTGTGTTATGTAATATCATTTTGGTCTTTATATCCTGGATTTACAAAATACGCGTTACTTTTCATTGATTTTTGATGATGTATGTTACAAATCCAACACTGTATGATTTGTGTGAAAAATTAATAAATGAAATGAGATGAAATGAAATAAAATGAAATGAAATGAAATGATATCTCTTTTCATGTTCACACAAATAAATCTGACGAGCAAATTTGATGCAATAGTCGTGTATCTATATTTCCAAGTTCCAATCAAGGGCATATACAATACTGGAGTAGGATACGAACCTATATGCGATCCCCAGATCATCAGAAATACGTCTCCACTTTAACACCGAGATTCCGCCCGTCAGGCAGTGCTAGTTCCAATTCTTGTAGCATGCAGCGGGCACTGCGTAGTTATTCAAATTTATGCCCATAATTTCTTTTGTCATAGCTGCTACTAAAACACTGATCAAGACAGTGCTTATCCATATTTACGTTAATGTAGGGCAATTTGTCGATCAGTTGCAGAGGCAGGTTGTTTGTCTTTCCACGGGCTCGCATTACCGTGTGATAACCTATTTCGACGCCTCTGTGTTTTAGCTTTGCCTGATTAAGCTTCGTATAAGATAGGGATTTTCAGGAATTAGTTAAACTATGATAAGCTACTACCTGCTTTCAGGAAATACTTATAACATCAAAATGAAATTCACTCAAAAAAACACGCGACATTAATCTGATATCTATAAATTTTGTTTCCGAACAGCTAACTCGTGCCCAAACAGTCTATATAAATTATATAAAAGGTTAATGGGTCGAACATTTTGCATTAGCTGTATTTCCGAACGACGTAAGTGTATGAATCGAATTGAATTATGGTTGTTACATGAAGTATGCCCATCCATTGATTCATATCATTTTATTTCCCCTTCTCTCAGCAACACAATATAATTAAGAAGATCCAGTAAGCACACGCGAGGACAAACTAAACTGCTTCGTCACGATGTCATTAAGTTCAGTCAATATTCTGACATTTATTTCATGTCCCGTGTTTTATTTTACCATAAAAAACCATAGGCATACTGACTATGCATAGTATCCACTGGTCATTTATAGCGAGGAAATAGAGAGCGGATACAGTGTTGGCTTGCAACCTCTTTAGCGACCAGGTTCACGGTCAAAGTGACACATCGATGAGCAGCGCTCGGAAAATACACACGGACACACAATACCGAATATGAATTGAGCACGTCATCGTCTACCTACGCCTATATAACTATCATGGCAGAGTCAGGTGTGTTAAGTTCATCACCATTATCTACACCACCGTTTGATATACATACTGTACATACAATGCGCATGAGTTACTCAGCTAGCGTTCCACTTACTCTTTCCCGTCAGTCCCTTTAACCAATTTGTAAAGGTTTATCTTCCATCAAAAAGCCAGATTTAAATTCAATTCGACACACCATTTACCGTTATTATGATACTCATCATGCTCATTGGACAGATTGAGGGTAAATCGTGCGAACATTTTGACATTTGACACGGACAACATATAATGGTTTTCACATAGGATTGTGCATATTGTCTTGTCGACTCCCATACACGAGACGGTTAGTGCCATCGTGCAACTGACTTTCAGAGGAATCTGAAGTCTTGACACATGCAGGCATGATTTTTTTTTTCCGAACGCATCAAAGACTGTTCAAAGTGAATCCTTGCGAGTGTCCATGTTTACTGGAAAACAAACACTCGTATACTCACATTAAGGCACACACATACAGAATAGAAGCACATTCCAATAATCTATATCATGTCTGTTTGCATTTATGACTATAAACAACATACACTACAGACCTGTGAGGGTGTGTGTGTGTGTCTGTGTGTGTGTGCGTGTGTGTGTTAAGTGTTGAGCGGTATTCCTCGAAAAGGCAATCTATAGCAAACCTATATGCATACTATGTAATCATATGATTATATAATGTATTTATATGATATGTGTATATTACATACATACATAATTAAAGAGCGTGGACGCTTTTGGCTTTGGGGGCATGGACTAAAAAATGGGCAAAGCATAGTTTGATGCTCTTTTTGCTATGTCAGTTGATCCTCAATACTCTTTATGATAGTTCTGCAAAATGTGTCGCCGTCAATCGAAAAAAAAAAAAGACTCTTCTAATGACAGTGGAACAAAGTTGATGGGGATATTTATTTTTCGTTTTTAGATGGAGCAGACGAAGCGACGAGAATGTCGAAGGACTGAGAAGGAGAGCATACAATTTGAATCGGGGTTACTTACCTGTTGTATTTTCAGCCTGATTTCCATTGACCGTCAACCACGTCAAGTACATGCAAAAGTAAACCAGCAGCCAAGTCGTGTCTCTTGACATAGTTGCTCCTGTCAGGATTTTCGTGTAAGGTAAAATGGCATACACTCTATGTAGTGGGCGGCATCACACTAATTCTGATGAAAATAGAACCCGATAACATTAGTCACTCAGCAGACTTTAACACGACTGTGCATGCTCACCTCTTCCAGCCTCAATATCCAAACTCGTTAGTATAGTATTTGATAGCAGTGTTTCTGCGTTGTAAAGGACTTGGTACAGCTCATCACACAAGAATGACCGTGCCTTTTGCTTCGCTGTGACATCGCCATGCATTTCTGGCACCCAACCGCATCAACGTATTAAAAAGGGGGAAAAAAGGGCAAGGGCAAATAATCGCAATATCAGCGTTGCATCCTTGAGGGAGCGTATGATATTCTTATTTGTTTGTTTGCTTTAATTGTTCCCGTTCTATTTTGGCATCCGTTTACAACGCAAGAGAGTAAGGTCAAACGGTTTGCTATAGCGTTGGCACATTGCACACATTGTATGTGTGGCGGAATAAACTCCAGCAAGGCGAGTTGAATGGGGCCTTTGGATTATAATATGGTGTAACGTGAGGCGCGATATTAGCGCGATATAAGCACTTTTATACCTATAGATCCATGGTACCGGTGCGTTTAGTCAAAATTAAAGCCTTGATTCCTATCACTATCATACTTAACCAGCTTATTGCCCTGCTCAGGACAAAATCAAACCCTATCAATATTGACAAAGACAGGCGTACCCTAATTTTCATTGTTGTCTTCATTTTTGGTGCGCCGTTATCATTGCGCACATGCAATGGTAATGCGTGAAATTGTATGCATGTATGTATGTATATATATATATATATATATATATATATATAGTACAGAAACGTAATAAGAAAATTGGTCTGCTCGGCATCTTGATGATAATAAGTAAACGAATCAGTAGAAGAAGAACGCCGTAAAAAATAATAAATCCTAGATCTTGAAGATCTTAAAAACGGAGCATAGCTCTCAAATACTGAAAGGCAAGGTCACACTCTTCATCAGTGCCCATGGTGTGACAAAAGATGTTACTCAAACCCGTTTCTGAAGCAGACATGAAAACACGTCTGATCATGGGCAGACGGATTTTGAAACTCACCTTTCAAAGAAGTCACCGCGCTAAACAGATGGAGGTAGCGCACAGTGTCCATAGTGACGCATCCAATGACGCGTAGTCATGACTGCAAGATGACATGGCAAATCTCCGGCAGGGCCGGTATTCCATAAACTAGATAAGCATGCTTAAGTCAGAAAATCTAAGCAATTTTGCTTATTTTCTGGCTAAGATAAAATTCTTAGCTTGAGTTCGTATTCCATAAAATTTGGCTAAGAATTTGTCTTAGCATTTTGCTGAGAATTTTGCTAAGAATTTTGTCTTAGCTAAGACAGATTTCGGCTTGCTGGCTAAGCATATTTTCTTAAAAATGTGCCGTCGGTATTCCAAAACGACATTTGTCTAAGAAATTTACCCTAAATCTAAGACAGCTATTGAGCTGTCTTAACTTGGGTTCCAGTAAGAAAAAATTATGGGTGTAGCATAACAATGTAGAAAAGATGGCGGCTTTAGCTCATGATTTTTCATCTTTTTGCTAAATAAAGAAGTTCATCAGTAATCAGTAATGTAAATGAAATGAGTTCAGGGTTTGACGAAGCGTCTCGTTTGCGTCTCGTGGGAACTTGCACAGTAACAATACGGTAGAAACTCGGTGGGCCGGCCATGGGCCACGGGGAATCGGGGGGGGGGGGGGGTATGTGTTGCGCGTATACTACGCGTGCCCTCGACCTCCTTCTCAGCGCGCATTAGCGGCGGAGTGGAGCGCGCAGCTAGAGGAACGCACATAGCCGCCCGGATATAAAGTCTACGTTTATGCCACAACCCACTACATTACGTAGACGTATGCCCTAGCTTGCTTATACACGTGCGGCTATCACAGTTTGTGTATCGAGACAGGCGAGTATGGTTGGGTGTTCATAATATCGGACACCTAACGTTTTTCTATCAATAGAAACGTGAAAAATCTCACAATTTGCCTGAAATTTTACTCACGTGTGGAGAAAATACTCCGGATTCACAAGCGCGCACTGAAAATGCGATCTGAGGTACGCGCTCTAGATGGCGGCTTCGAACGCGTGGGGTGTCATTTTTTCCGCACTCAGTTGCCGGGCTCATATCGACCGACCACCCCGCCCTCAATTGACAATACGTATAAAGCGTACTTAAACGCGTTTTTTCGACAAGCTGCTGTTTTTTTCTAGTCGTAATTTTTTCCCCAATAATATTTGAATATATTTTGAATCCTTCGATATTACTTTTGAAGGACTGTTTGATGAATTTGACTTGATTTTCATTAGGAAACTTTTCATCGTAATTGAAATAAATTAGATGAGTCGGTTTGTTTTTTCACATTCATTTCTCGTTTCTGCATCAACTCGTACGGTCGTAGCGGGCGACAAAATGTTTATGTCATGTGTATGTGTAACGTGTGTGCACGATCGTACAAGCGGCGGTGACAATTTTGCGGTCAAAATCGTCAAATTTATTACGGAAGGATACTCTACATCTAACAACGAGTCAGCAAAGGTAGGCCTAGTTATATGTAGTTACACGATAAACCTTATTCGATTTTGCTAAATTTCGGTAATTTAGAGGGAATACTTAGTTGTTTTCGCCACATTTTACTCGGTAGCGTAGCCCAGTGAAGAATCGAACACCGTTGCGCGTAGTCCCATGCGTACATTTTCTTTCTGTACGCGCAATGCCATTATAATGCGCGGTCGGTCGTTATGGACCCGGTCGGTGGGTTGGACCCTTACCATACTGTCACAAAGCGTCCTCTCTGGCTCTACTGTACGTTATACCTGATCGGTGAGTACGGACTAATTATCTGGGCCTAGTAACTACGTTAGGGTGTAAACATAAGTACTCGCTTTGATTTTGATTCTCGTGATTTCATAATGTTTCTTTTTTCACTCGGTGTCGTACTGTACTTGAAATGTGGTGTGATGTGATTGCGGTGTGAGTCTCACTTATAAGGCCGTAACTTTGGCCGAAAAGATCCAAAACAACACGTAACTGTTAGGTCTAGGTTGCCTACTACTAAATAAGTAGGCCGTTTACTGACATTCTAGACACTGTGAGACCTAGAGTAATATGAAGACGTTGCTCCTATATATATAAAAAAAGCCTCTGAAAAAGTGTGCATTAGGCCTAGGTATCTTTTTCCATGGGTGGCTAGGTAGTTGCGATTGTTGCTTAAACACGTAAAATACATAGACTTTCACCGCGGGGCAGCTGTTCGCGAACAGTGATGACATGAATATCTTGCTTATGTCAAATGACGTCATCAGAATTTAAGATTTTTGCTTAGCCAAATCGCCCGACTTAAGAAAAATGCCTTACAGTTTATGGAATACCGTTAGGGCGATTTTCTTAGCTAAGCAAAAATCTTAAGACAAATTGCTTACACTTAAGCAATTTGTCTTAGAAGTTTATGGAATACCGGCCCGGCTCCAAAACAGTGAATCTGAAAAGGGCCTCATCGCCAACAGTCGGAAGAGTAGCAGAAAATGTACACAGTACAGAAACGTAATAAGAAAATTGGTCTGCTCGGCATCTTGATGATAATAAGTTAACGAATCAGTAGAAGAAGAACGCCGTAAAAAAAATAAATCCTAGATCTTGAAGATCTTAAAAACGGAGCATAGCTCTCAAATACTGAAAGGCAAGGTCACACTCTTCATCAGTGCCCATGGTGTGACAAAAGATGTTACTCAAACCCGTTTCTGAAACAGACATGAAAACACGTCTGATCATGGGCAGACGGATTTTGAAACTCACCTTTCAAAGAAGTCACCGCGCTAAACAGATGGAGGTAGCGCACAGTGTCCATAGTGACGCATCCAATGACGCGTAGTCATGACTGCAAGATGACATGGCAAATCTCCGGCTCCAAAACAGTGAATCTGAAAAGGGCCTCATCGCCAACAGTCGGAAGAGTAGCAGAAAAAGTACACAGTTCAGAAACGTAATAAGAAAATTGGTCTGCTCGGCATCTTGATGATAATAAGTAAACGAATCAGTAGAAGAAGAACGCCGTAAAAAATAATAAATCCTAGATCTTGAAGATCTTAAAAACGGAGCATAGCTCTCAAATACTGAAAGGCAAGGTCACACTCTTCATCAGTGCCCATGGTGTGACAAAAGATGTTACTCAAACCCGTTTCTGAAACAGACATGAAAACACGTCTGATCAGACGTGTTTTCATGTCTGTTTCAGAAACGGGTTTGAGTAACATCTTTTGTCACACCATGGGCACTGATGAAGAGTGTGACCTTGCCTTTCAGTATTTGAGAGCTATGCTCCGTTTTTAAGATCTTCAAGATCTAGGATTTATTATTTTTTACGGCGTTCTTCTTCTACTGATTCGTTTACTTATTATCATCAAGATGCCGAGCAGACCAATTTTCTTATTACGTTTCTGTACTGTGTACTTTTTCTGCTACTCTTCCGACTGTTGGCGATGAGGCCCTTTTCAGATTCACTGTTTTGGAGCCGGAGATTTGCCATGTCATCTTGCAGTCATGACTACGCGTCATTGGATGCGTCACTATGGACACTGTGCGCTACCTCCATCTGTTTAGCGCGGTGACTTCTTTGAAAGGTGAGTTTCAAAATCCGTCTGCCCATGATCAGACGTGTTTTCATGTCTGTTTCAGAAACGGGTTTGAGTAACATCTTTTGTCACGCCATGGGCACTGATGAAGAGTGTGACCTTGCCTTTCAGTATTTGAGAGCTATGCTCCGTTTTTAAGATCTTCAAGATCTAGGATTTATTATTTTTTACGGCGTTCTTCTTCTACTGATTCGTTTACTTATTATCATCAAGATGCCGAGCAGACCAATTTTCTTATTACGTTTCTGTACTGTGTACTTTTTCTGCTACTCTTCCGACTGTTGGCGATGAGGCCCTTTTCAGATTCACTGTTTTGGAGCCGGAGATTTGCCATGTCATCTTGCAGTCATGACTACGCGTCATTGGATGCGTCACTATGGACACTGTGCGCTACCTCCATCTGTTTAGCGCGGTGACTTCTTTGAAAGGTGAGTTTCAAAATCCGTCTGCCCATGATCAGACGTGTTTTCATGTCTGTTTCAGAAACGGGTTTGAGTAACATCTTTTGTCACACCATGGGCACTGATGAAGAGTGTGACCTTGCCTTTCAGTATTTGAGAGCTATGCTCCGTTTTTAAGATCTTCAAGATCTAGGATTTATTATTTTTTACGGCGTTCTTCTTCTACTGATTCGTTTACTATATATATATATATATATATATACACTGTTGGTCTGAAATGCATTATACCACCCTACTTCGTCATCTAATATATATATATATATACATATATATATATGTGTGTGTGTGTGTGTGTGTGTGTGTGTGTATGTGTGTGTGTAAATGATCCTTCATTTATGCATTCCAGTTTAGTGACTGGATCTACACTTCCTTTCTATAGCGCTGTTTATGTGTGACCAGTGTTGATTATGGACGATGTGTTGATAGGGCGGTGAGTTGGCTCAGTCAGCGTCTGCCTCACGATCCTAGGAATCTGGGTTTGAACCGAGTCTGGACTGAGCAATGTTGTGTGTAATCACACCATCCCCCCTAGCAAGAGGCAAAACAATCTGTCCCTCGGAGAGGACATAAAATGGAGGTCCCGTATATGAGAGAGTCACAACTCATGCACGTAAAAGATCCCGCTTCTTAACCCGGTGAAGTGGTCCCACCTCACATCCAACTGGACCCCATGGAAGACCAGCTTAGCATAGCTGAAAATGGGCAATCCAGCCATCTTCTCAGATGGAAATGAAAAACAAAAACAAAACAAAACAAAACAAAACAAAACAAAACAAAACAAACTAGATGTTGGAGACACAATGGCAATGGAATCCAGACTGTGTTATACAGTGACGTAGTATTTATGAATCAGCCATCTTCGACTCTCTGTTATACGGGTCACATTTGTATTGTAAGAACATCTCAGTTACATGAAAGACTTTTCACAAAACACAAATCATTGACGGTCGTTTTTGCAGTGTTACACATCCTCATGGACAGAAGAAGTGTATTCTGTCATAGAACTTTATAAAATTACCGGTACCAGTATATGTATATCAAAGAAATATTCCAGGCAAACCACGATGAGGTCACTACTGTAAACGTGATAACAATACTTGTTGGAATATGTAACGCTCATGACGTATTACTTTTAACATCTTGTGGCATTTCTATAATATTCAATTAAATACTTGACCTGAAATATTAAATAAATGTAACTAAAACGTAGACTCACATGTATATTCAAGACATGTGTTCTCTTCAGATTGGAATCTCCTGACACAGTTCTATTAGTCAGTTCATTATTTCCGAGGTATACAATGTAGGTTTAAACTTTATTCTATATTCCGTGTATTCTACCATAGTGACACACTGAAGTTACTTGTTACATGAATCATGAATGTGTACTACATAATTAATGTACAGTCAGGTCTTTGTAATATCGTCGGTTTTGAAAACTTTTATATAAGTTCATTGGGTGAAAGAATGGAAGCCACTGACGTCTGAAACACAAATACTCATCTCAAAATCTCATTGCAGCGCCATAATTATTGTAGCCATTTTACATATTATTTCATCACGTGACATTCCATCGATAACGACACAATATGAATATGATATGGTTAAACAGATACAGACACAGAAACAGATACAGACTGTGCAGTTACATAGCGGGTTATCCCATAATCACGGTATAATGAATGAAAAAGAACAGTTTTTGAGAGGTTGCCGTATAGCACAATGTTTGTGGAAAGGGTATTTGTAAGCCAACAGTCGGTCATATATTTCGCTTGTTGTAAATATCAAATCGCACCGTCAAATCGGATTTGCTCATAATCATTAGTAAAACGCTTGAATAACTTACGCAGGCTCTCAAACCGAGATTGTTAAATTAGTTGATAAAAAGTATGAAAGATCTGATGTAAAACGATTTTGATCTGATTTTTTATGCGAGCATTCTTTTTTTTTTTACTACAAAACAGTGGGATATAATAATCTATACCATATTGCCTAAAAATAAGTTGTCAAGGGAGAAGCAGTAGTATACAATACTATGACTATATTACAGTCAAACTTGCCATTTCGACAATGTTCGAATAGTGTCCGCTGACGGATATTTGCATACTTGACCATACCTTGTTGGAGGCAGCGGACAGAGCTTCGCTGTCTTTGCGAGAAAAAAAAAATTCCACCATGCTATGTGTTGTCATGCAGATAAGATTAATCGCAATATTTCTTAATGCATGCAAAAAATTTCGTGAACAAAAAATGGTTACGCAGTTAACGACATACCAAATCTGTCACAAATTTCAAATTTTTTTCAGTCTCAAACAATGAAATACAGTATGTATGCATGTATGTTAGGGTATGTGGTGTGTGTGTGTGTGTGTGTGCGTGCGTGCGTGCGTGTGTGTATGGCTCACTTTGGGGATTTTAACCCTATACCTCGTGCTTAGATATATTAGCTTACCGGATACTTAATATTACAATAACTGCGTTGCATTTCATCTATTACCATGACACACTTGTAAAAAACATCATCTGGAATCGAGTAATGTTTATAACTCTTTTTATACGTTGTACTATACTGCTATATGAACGAATATATGGCACCCATTCAGAACAAATCCCACTAAAAGTTTACAATCAAAATGTCTACGTGTAGATGCTACACGTCATCAGAATCATTTACGGTATCTCTGGACACACTGTCCGGGGTCACCGATTCATACGATGGTGGCGCTTCAATCGGATCCGGTGAGGGCGGCACGTAGGGTGGCGGAGGACATGGGTCCGACGGCGATACCACCTCAAGGTGTGTTGAATTCGTCGAGTGCACGTATGTAGCGTTGGCGGTGCCGTCTACAGCAGAGGGAGATGGCTTTGACTTTCCTCCTCGGCAGCAACAATAAGCGATGAAGAAGAGCGTCACGAAAGCCGCAAGAGTGATGATGATTATCTGCCACGCCTCCAGACTGATACTTGAGTTTTCAGGACAAGGATCTAAGATAGAGGTAATCGAGAATAATAGAGACGTAAAATAGGACTATAAATGAGCGGGAATGTCATCTTATGGTATATACATGATGGGATAAGGCCCTTGACTTTAAAGCAGTTGCTTCTTGGTTCGAACATTGCTTTGTCGTTGTTAGTTGGCGCTCATATCCTCGGTGAACATGTCCCACTCATGTCCCACTGGACAACGGAGACGGGTACTTGTTATTTCCCACTGGACAAAATGTGTATGTATGAGAACCCAGCAATGCTTGAGGTAATCACAATAAAAGTATATACCCTCCTGGAGAATAGCGATTACTCTTAAGAGAGATACCATCAATAGATTAGACCTGGGTAATAATATATTGTTATCACATTCATCACTTTTCTAGGTATTATAGCAGTACATTGTAATTCTAATTGTTTATTCTGTTAGAATTTTTCCTTTTCTTTAGCACTTTATAACAATACGCTATGTGTTATGTGCTTTAAGCTGTTGTTTATTTTTGCTCAAAATTCGTCGGTCAATAGATTAACCACGTTCCTAGTAGTAAGCTGTTTAAAGGGAAGAGGGATTTTCCATTATAACTGCAATCAGTAAAGTACACAGTGCAAATTGCATACAGACAGATGATATCATACAGAATTCTGACTCAAGTACAATGTTCTCTGGCACTGGTTCTTTTTTTAATCGTAATGCACAAGTATTGTTTATATTTTTAGTGTTAGTCTTGATATTTATTTATTCCCCATCATTTTCTTCATATTTATGTATCTTCACAGACACATCCAGCATAACATCAGGGTAAATGAATATGTATAGGTCGGAGCTTTTGCCCTTGTACTTCAACGTGATACATGTCAATTAGTTTGACAAAATATTCTCTTCGCTATCTCACCCGTAGTTGTATAAGTTATTACAGGATCATAGGGAACGCACGTAACGAAGGCTAAGGAGTTGATGTCGGAGCAGCCACTGGTGTGGCCCCACGGCTCATGGTAGCATTCGAATATCTTGTCGACGTCAGACGGGCAATAGGAAAACTGGAACCAAACCTTAGGGTATTCCCACGCAGTTTCGTCGTACTCGTAGCTGTAGAGGTACCTCGAGTCAATCACGTTGGAGTGGCCAAGCTCCCTACACAGAACCTAGACAAGTTTAGGAAATAATTGAATAATCTTAACGCAGGGGAAAAACAATGGCGGATCGTTTCTAAAGCGTGGCAACATGAGTACCTATATACCACCTACAGAAAGCTCCCGGATATGAAGTATCATTGCAGTCGACATACTCACGTAGTTTCCGGTGAAAGTGGAGTCACATACAGCGCCCCATTGACCGTCTTTGAATATTTGAACCATTCCGAAGTCTTGATTGCTGTTCCCGTTGGCGTCAATCAATCTCACAGGATGATTCGCAACAGACTCTGCCTCAGCCACCACCAAAGAAAAAAAAAAATGCAGGATAGAGAGAAAAAAAAAGATGTGCACAATTTCATACAACCAAAGAGCTACTATAGTCGAGTCGCTAGTACTTCCTTGTTTTTATCCTACGTACAATTCGGTTTCAATTAGATTTACCAGTACTAACGTATGAACGTTCATGCTTAATGTATAATTATATGGTTATGTTTTTATGACACATGGACCTGCTTAAATCAGAGCCATAGCACTGTTATGTAGGATGAATTGATTCATGAATACGTTAGCATTATTTTGAACTTGTGTTACAATGTCTTACATGATACTATGAAAATGGAAATTGTTGCAACAACCATATCAGCTCAAATGAACACTCGATACATGGAAATACAAAGTTGTTAGTACTCTAATAATTATACGGATTTCAATGTGTCCTCATGTGACTATGTGCAATGTGTGTGTAGACGTAGTATGAAATTATGTATACATAAAAGTGATAAGGAATAGCCTACTCTATACCTACCCGTAGTATAGGGACACATACAGAAGTGTCAGGTTAAAAGGTAAGTGGTTCACTATAATGCTTCCTACTCACCATATGGATAGCACACCACTTCGGCAGCGTCATCAGGGGTATTATACGTATCGCCGTCACTCACCAGATCCACTCTATAGCAATCCTGGATTCGTTTCTCTGAGCCCAAACAATCCATGTTGTCGATAAGGATATCGCTCACGCCTCGCTGAAAAATAAGTTGGCTAAGATATCCAACAGTGGTTCCGGCGTAACCCAGTTGACGGCAACAAACTTCTCGCACCTCAGAGGACACAAAGGAATCGGTCAGCAAACCCCATTCTCCGTTCAAGAAGACGTCCACTCGACCCTGCTCGGAAAACTGGCTGCCGTCCAGTCGAATATCGAAATCTAGCCATCATTCATCATAGAATACAAATATATTATCTCTATAATTTGAAGACCTTTTGGAGTTGTGTCTGCGATCATCTTCTTTGAGCGAAATACATATCTTTACAATCTGATCACTTTACTGTGTAACAAATTAGACAAAATACTAGGTGTTACAAAAAAAAATCCCACTTTTGATCCTCAATAGTTAAAAAACTATATATCAGATAACACTTACATTTGTAGGAGCAATAGCTGAATAGTGTACAATTTTGTTTCAGGTAAATTGAAAATGCAACCATGATTCAGTTTCATTAAATTCAACATTATTTTTTTTTTATTTGGTTTCAGATTTTGCTCTATTTTCAACCCTCCGTACAAAACTTTAAGTTTGCACAGGGCTTACTAGTATTGGTGTGTACAATCTGTAGTTGACACCCAGGGGCCCGTTGCATAAAAGTTACTATTCATGGTAACTTTGCCATCCAATGGTAACTTCCATGGAATTCTTGATTTTGATTAGCTGTTGAGTATTGTTACCATGGTAGTTACCATTGGATGGCAAAGTTACCATAATTGTAACTTTTATGCAACGGGCCCCAGACAATGGTCCTGGACAATGGCCTGGATTGGAATGCTCTATTACATGAGGAATTCCACTTTCACAACTAGTCTTTATTCATTCTAAAATGTGGTGTATGCAAGCACATGGAAACATGTGTTTACTTTTTTTTTTTTAATGTGCATGCAATTCACCCTTTGTCATGAATTCAGACGAGCACTGCTCAGGGCAATCCACATGAATAATTAATAAATCATGTACCTTTGAGCAGAGCTCTGAACAGGTGGTAGCCATGTCCATTGTTCAGGGTCATTGTAAGCACACACTCACATACACATCATTGGTTCCTGTGTCAAATTCAAGTTTTGTACAGAGGGTTAAAATATCAAAATCTGGAACCTAACATTGAAATAAATCATGGATTTCATGAAACTAATATAGGCTTTGATATTCAAATCACCTCCGACTAAATTGTACACTTTTCAGCTATTACTCATATCAATGACAGTGTTATCTGATATACAGTTTTTGAACTATTAAGAATCAAAAGCGGGAAATGTTTTTGTAACACCTAGTAGAATCGCCTCAGTTAGTTAACATCCACTTCGCTTATTTGATTTTGACGTGACATGCGACAATGCGACTTAAAGTTGCACTGTTTGAAGACGATAACTTAATACTAGTATAACTATCCATAGCAAAACGGAAATCACGAACTCGGACGCAGGTAGTTTTAATGAGAACCAATCACCCTGTGGGTACTTTCCAGTCAAATTGTCTGATCCTCCATACCCCCTTTGTGGACGATGGGAATCAGGAATCATGTTTTAAAAACATATCAATCTTGGCTTGCGCAACTCCGGCTTATATAGATTACTTCATTGGATACAGAAATGATATTGCCAAGTTTGACAAAAGTTACTTTCGGTATAAAAATGACTGGGCAATAAACTTGCATTTTAGCGTGATTTGTGGATATATCCACCAATACGAACAACGTACCATGGTCCCTGAGTCAGCGAGTATACTGGCCACAAACGATTGATCTTTACCATTTGTTTACAGAGAAAATACTAATCATGTTGGATCTGTGTCAATCCAATGACTCAAACACGATGGTTATTACAGGAATTTTTTTTTTTTTTTTTACATTTTTAGTTGGCTGTCATAGCATTTAGATGAGGTTCCGAAACCTTCACTTGCTATGGCTGTGCAATAAAAGTGAACAGCGTCGCGAATTTGATTGGATGAATTAATAAGGGCTTACATCATTTACGTAGATAAACCCCTTTGCAGCCAATTGGCCTACTACCCTACAGCTATACTTTTTCCTTGTAACAGTATGATGGTTCTACATAAGAAGAGTGAAGGAAGGCTGCCGTACGTGATGTAGTGTGTACCAAAGAGAAAAGACATTGATTAGTAAGAGTAGATCCTGTATATGCCGGAGGCCAAAACCTTGGATAATATTATCGCTAGAATTTTCACGAGAATGCAAGTGTAATAGTGATATTGATCACAGGTCTCTTCCAGGTTGGAATGATTTGATCTTACCTTTGGGAGGTCCACATGTGACTTGAGCAATGTGATCAGAATCACACTCCGCGAAATTCAGTGTCCTGTAGGCACAGTCGCGTAACTGAGATTCCGTCCCCTCACATTGGTAATCCCTGTAAAATATATTTCCCTTCACACTCTCGAGCGAGACTGGTTTCGAGCTGCTAGCTTCCGTGTATCCCAGCTGGCGACAGACAACGGTTGCTTCCCTGCTCCCCCAGTCCTCGTCACAGATCAAACCGTTAGTAGTGTCTTCTCGATATCTCACGACCCCTTGAAAGGAGCTCGATCCACTGAGTAAGTCTATGACTTCACTAGGAACTGGTGATAAAAACAAACAAATATAACAAACATAAAACACAAACACACCGTCAAGAGACTGCACCTCGCAAGTACAAAATACGCAAGATCATGTTTCTATCAACTTCTACCAACAGGCCAGACGTAAAACAATCACTATTTGATCTTATTCCACCGAGTATTCGTGAGGGGTTATTGTGTCCTATAAATAAAAACATTTGGTTAACTTCGTACATCAAGATTAATTTGGAAATAATTTAACGAACATCAAGATTGATTTGGAAAATGATTTGAGTACATGAAGATTAATTAGAAAAATGATATGAGTTTACATGTTTTTTCGTCCTCAAATAAAACCTCATTCTGTTTACATTCGCAGCGCATGTATTGAGAGATTGACACAAAGTGATTCCTATATGTACAAAGAACGTAATTATGAAGATGTATCAAAGGAAGGCCTGTCATCCTACCGTTACATACGACACCTGCCATCTGAGCAGACTCGGCATTACAGTTCTCATTGTTGGCCCATCCACTTGACGGACAGTCAGAAAGACTAGCCTCGCTTCCGTTACATTGCAAACCATCTAGTAACACGGGTGTATCGACACTCGGCACTGCCTTTATCGAGCGAGCTCCCAGTGGATGTCCCAACTGTTTACAGAATACGTGCGCGTCTTCGATGCTCCACTCGTGTGTGCAGATCGTCCCCCACGTGCCTCCGTAGAACACCTCCACTCGACCCTCATCCGGGTAGTCTCCGCCCACCAGACGAACAGCTAAAAACCGGTAAATGGGATTGCAAAATCCAATTTAAAATCAACAAAGAAATTATAAAAAACGAAGAAAGCTTAAGCGGCAAACATGATGATGCCAAATTAACAAAGATGAGAGTCCATGGAACGTAATATTCATACTTCTGGAACGGCGCGACATCGATGCACAAAACTGGATTTAATGATTAGCGGTACTACTTCAATCAACGACGATAATCATCTCGTCTTTCTGTAAGTTTATGTCGAACGAGGGAGGAATCACCCTACCTCATTGGTCGAACATTAATTTTATGGAAGCTTTACTCCTCGATCGCTGCTCATACAAAGGTACAAACATTTGGTACGTGTGTTTGTATGATGATTGGGGGATCAACGTGGATCTTAGGAGTACTCATGCAGACATCGAATGAATCTTCTTGATCCGCATTGTACCCCATGGGGTACATTGATTCACCGCTTGCGTTATTGGTGGGTGGGTTTCAGGGGCGCAACTGTGTTGCGGTGGTAACACTGGAGAGGGGTAAGAAACAATTCTCAAGCTTACTTATGTCGTCGCACACCACTCCTGCGTCTTCCTTATGGGAACAGTCATGGATTCCCCACCCCTTTTCCACTGGACAATGTCGCAAAAGTCTCTGTCTCTGCCAGTAGTAGTGGCTACATGCAACCCCATCGAGCAGAATCGGGCCTGTTCCTTGACCGAAAGGTGGTTCAGAACGAGATGGAGAAGGGTTTGTACGAGCTTCTAACGCGTCGGGATAACCCAGCTCTCGGCATGCGACCTGTGCGTCGTAGATATCCCAGTCGTCATCACACACAGTTCCCCATTCTCCAGACTCGCTGAGGACTTCTATGCGTCCCTCAGAAGGTGTTGAGCCGTTGACCAGCCGAAGGCTTCCTAATGATAACGTTGAAGAAAACTCCCACATGAAAAACTTGCTCGTGACTGATGATCGCAATATTATTGAAGTGTGGGTATTATGTCACTTGATTTGAAGCCATGGGCGTAAATCCCGGGGGGGGGGGGATGGGGGGATATATCCCCCCCCCCCCTGAAATGGAGGAGGGGGGGGGGATGGCCTGTACAATCATCCCCCCTGAATTTTAAGGGGAAAAAATGGAGGAAGCAGAAATGTGATTGTATCAATTTTGGCATATTGCATGACGTTTGTACGCCGGCCTTCAGACAGGTAACAGAGCTGAACAGTATTCTATCTTGTAGGAAAATGTATACATCATTTTCTCAAGCGCTCGCTCGCTTCGCTCGCTCGCGAAGAAAGTAACATTGACATACACTGTAAGGTATGGCTCAGACGTTGACAACGTCAATATAGGCCTACATGTAGGCCTAAACATGCTATGACGCGAGTAACTGGGGACCATCTGCAAAATATGTACGAAAACAAACAAACAAACAGTAACAAAAACTATATCGCCATAATTGAACCCCCTCCATTTCCTGAATCATTCCTGAGAAACGACAGTGACTAATGACTCAGTCAGGATACATCTATGGGCAATACCCAGGGAAGATCAGGGGCGTCGAATCTATGGGGGGGGGGGGCGCAAAGGGGCATTTGCCCCGCCCCTGCGGAAGTGTTTAGGCAGACAAATAATTTATCCCCCAAGCAATTCCCGAGATGAGGACAAATCTCGAACTTTCTTAATGGAAAATTGTCGAAAAATCGCCAGAACTCTGCACCAGATCGTTGTATTCCAATCATAAACATGCAAAAGCTCCGCTATACAGGATCCATTTCGATAAACTTTGTACAATTTTGACATTGACGTATATTTCCCTAATTTATCAAAGAGTGTGCAGCAGATCTTTCTTTCAAAAGCGAAAAATATAGCTACAAACGGCAGTTTTTGGAGTGTAAAATGTCAAAATTTTCAAGCTCGCTCGCTTCGCTCACTCGCATTTAATCATTATTCCATTCTCCTGATGTTGCTGCCAGTAATTGCCAGCAGTTTTCGCCCGATGCGCCCCTTAATTTCCAAAGCGAAATATATAGCTACAAACGGCAGTTTGGGATCTGTAAAATGTCAAAATTTTCAAGCTCCCTCTCTTCGCTCGCTCGCATTTAATCATTATTCCATTCTGCTGATGTTGCTGCCAGTAATTGCCAGCAGTTTTCGCCCGATGCGCCCCCTTAATTTCCAAAGCGAAAATATAGCTACAAACGGCAGTTTTGGGATTGTAAAATGTCAAAATTTTCAAGCTCGCTCTTCTCGCTCGCTCGCATTTAATCATTATTCCATTCTCCTGATGTTGCTGCCAGTAATTGCCAGCAGTTTTCTTCCGGTGCGCCCCCCTTAATATCCAAAGCGAAAAATATAGCTACAAACGGCAGTTTTGGGACTGTAAAATGTCATAATTTTCAAGCTCGCTCGCTTCGCTCACTCGCATTTAATCATTATTCCATTCTCCTGATGTTGCTGCCAGTAATTGCCAGCAGTTTTCTTCCGGTGCGCCCCCTTAATATCCAAAGCGAAAAATATAGCTACAAACGGCAGTTTTGGGATTGTAAAATGTCAAAATTTTCAAGCTCGCTCTCCTCGCTCGCTCGCATTTAATCATTATTCCATTCTCCTGATGTTGCTGCCAGTAATTGCCAGCAGTTTTCTTCCGGTGCGCCCCCCTTAATATCCAAAGCGAAAAATATAGCTACAAACGGCAGTTTTGGGACTGTAAAATGTCAAAATTTTCAAGCTTGCTCGCTTCGCTCGCTCGCATTTAATCATTATTCCATTCTCCTGATGTTGCTGCCAGTAATTGCCAGCAGTTTTCTTCCGGTGCGCCCCCTTAATATCCAAAGCGAAAAATATAGCTACAAACGGCAGTTTTGGGACTGTAAAATGTCAAAATTTTCAAGCTCGCTCGCATTTAATCATTATTCCATTCTCCTGATGTTGCTGCCAGTAATTGCCAGCAGTTTTCGCCCGATGAGAGCGAGTTTGAAAATTTTTATATTTTACAGTCCCAAAACTGCCGTTTGTAGATATTTTTTCGCTTTGGAAATTAAGGGGGCGCATCTGGCGAAAACTGCTGGCAATTACTGGCAGCAACATCAGGAGAATGGAATAATGATTAAATGCGAGCGAGCGAAGCGAGCGAGCTTGAAAATTTTGACATTTTACAGTCCAAAAACTGCCGTTTGTAGCTATATTTTTCGCTTTGGAAATTAAGGGGGGCTCACCGGGCGAAAACTGCTGGCAATTACTGGCAGCAACATTACTGGCAGCTCCCCTTAATTTCCAAAGCGAAAATATAGCTACAAACGGCAGTTTTGGGACTGTAAAATATCAAAATTTTCAAACTCGCTCTCTTCGCTTGCTGGCATTTAATCATTATTCCATTCTCCTGATGTTGCTGCCAGTAATTGCCAGCAGTTTTCGCCCGGTGCGCCCCCCCCCCCCCTTAGTTTCCAAAGCGAAAAATATAGCTTCAATCGGCAGTTTTGGGACTGTAAAATATCAAAATTTTCAAGCTCGATCGCTTCGCTCGCTCGCATTTAATCGCTATGCCATTCTCCTGATGTTGCTGCCAGTAATTGCCAGCAGTTTTCGCCCGGTGCGCATCCGCCCCCTTAATTTCCAAAGCGAAGAATATAGTTACAAACGGCAGTTTGGGGACTGTAAAATGTCAAAATATTCAATGCAAAAAGATTTCACCGTGGGAGGGGGAAATCCCCCTACCATACCCTCCCTCCCTCCCCCCCCCCCCCCCCCGCTTGCTTCGCTCCCTCACATAACCGCTCCTCCTATACAAATCCTGTCTACGCCGGTGATAGGCCCCATTATTTAGTAGGCCTTCACAGTGATGTCGCACAGGCGGAGCAAGAGCTGAAATCCCACGATTTAGTCATTCAATAATATATTGTGAATATTTCATTTTCTTATTGTTTTTTTTAAGAAAAGAAAACAAAATTTTCACCAAAAGTGTGCACCAGATCGCTGAATTTCAGGTCTGAAAATGCAAAATCTTCCACGTGTGGGAGAGGGATACCCCCCCCCCCCATACCCTCCCCCGTTCGGTCGTTCCGCTCCCTCTCACAGGTATTTAAAAAAAAAAAAAAATGTTTTCATACTTTTAAGGTCTGATTTTCCGCCGAAAGTCATCTGACAAGCAAAAAAAAAAAAGCAACAAGAACAAAAAGTCTTCATATTTTTGCTGCCACTTTCCTCCCACTTTATATTTCGTGCAAAAGAGCGGGACATCCGATCCCTGTAAAGTGTGTGCGTGTGTGTGTGTGGGGGGGGGGCACCAAGCTTCTCCCCCCCCCCCCCCCCCCCAGGGCTGCGCCGGTCCGGTTATGGGCTTGTAATCGTGGTGATGGTGACCATCCCCCCCCCCCCCCCACTCCTCAGTACGGATTTACGCCGTTGTTTGAAGCACACAAATTCATAACTTATCGGCATCAGGAATTGACATAGCAAAATAAGCATCAAGTCACACTATGTATCTACCTCTTTACCCTTAGGTTATCTGCAAAATTCACGAGTCCGAAAGCTATATATGAAAATCAGTTAAACCTCATTTACTTCTTCATTTTTGGAGTTACCGGTTTTACTCGTACACAGAACAATTAAGATACGAAAATAAGTAGATTCATCACATCCCAGGACGATGGGGTTGTTACGAATGGGTGATGTTGCCGAATATTCCGAAGAGTCATAATCCGAAAATGCTAGATAAGTTTCGTTGATTACCTCGATGTTCACTAAACCTATAATGAAAAAGGTTCGTTGATTCGAATATTATTATATTTTGTAGCGTTATTCCCAAGGTTCGTAATTCCGAAAGTGAAATAAGGTTCGTCATTCAGAGGGTTTGTAAATTCGAAAATGAAATACGTTTCGTTATTCCGTAGATTCATTCATCTGAAAATTAAATAAGGTCCGTTAACGTAAAAAATATCTATATACATCGTTTTTAAATTGACAAACCTTTTTTTTTAATTTCCTTTTCGGATTGACGAAGCTTAAAAAAAGGCCGGAACCCTTTTACGTTTTATGAATCAATAACGAAAATTCGGCAAAAAAACCCCCTAAATCTATAGTTGGATTCTTCGGAATTACGAACTGTAACTATGGAATGCTCGAAGCGAGTGGCCTTCTGCTGCTCATTTCATTTATGCATTCATCAACTTAAGACTTAATCAATGGATGCATCTAAAAGAGGAATGCGACATACATGGCTCTTTACCTTGAGTTGTGCACGTTACGGCAGCAATTTTTGATTCGTGGCAACTCTTGACGCCTACGCCGGCATGCTGACAGGTTGATATGTTGGATTCAAGGCCATTACACTGCACTTTATCCAAGAGTACGGGGCTATTTCCTCGCCCAAATGGTGAAGCTACCAGAGCCACGTCAGCCCCGACGTATCCGAGTTGTTTGCAGACGACTGCAGCATCATTGGGTCCCCACAGATTGTCACAAATTGCTCCCCAAGTATCGTCAAGAAAGACTTCAACACGACCCTCAGAGTCAACGCTGCCGTCGACGAGTTGAACCGACCAGGGAGCTGCAATTCAACCGAAGAGAGAATTAATTGTTATACGACGACTGTACTCAGTCTATTATATTCAGGGCATTAAAAAGCACAGATATCATCTTCAACATTCATAGACAGCTGATGAACGGCACAGATCAGAGTTGCTCAAGTCGGCAACGATTATCTGTATGATTATTTGCATGTAGCTGCTTTTTATGAGGAAGCAAATCAAGGTCTGTGAACCCACTTCTTCAGTAGTTGTGAAACTGTTAAAATGAACTGGGCTCATTTTTTGATCGAAAACGGTTGTAGACTCGTGCTTCGAAGAGTTTTGTAACCTCATACAATAATGTTCTGGGGTAGTGATTGTGGTTGTAGGGTAATCACGGTAGAAAAACTGATGGTTACGCTTATACAAAAGTACACAGCATTAACAAAAAACGACTCGGAGAATGAATGCACCATAAATGCACTGTAATCCATTCTGCTGGACCGACTGCTGAATGTTCACAACTTATTTTAATTTTCAAAATATTGTTCTGCGTTTATTAAACCCTAGTAACCTGTTCACGTTACTTTGATGTCTCGTTACAGTGTGTGACGAAACAAAAATTCAAACGCTGGTTATCCCCTGTTGTTAAGAATCGAGTCGTTTTCTGTATAGAGCCCGGTGAAATGAGTTATGTTTTCCTTTGCTTTTCTGATGATTTCATGAGTAATTCATGACGATGAATAGCATGTGTTGGCCCTTCAAAAGAATATTGCAGGTCTATTAAGACGGTGTTCATCACTTGCACCTAGCTTGCTTGTACGTTACATCGGGTCTAATTCCTACATGTTCATATCAACGAACGTCCTTTATCAAAGTAGGTTTATACAATTGTAGTAATTCTTTGTCTTAATGTTGCGATTTGCAGGCCACTTGCACCTTGCTAGCATATAAATACGTTGAATCAGGTCGAATTCCAACATATATCAACGTCATCACCTTTTATCAATAGACAGGCCCGTAAGGGGGGGGGGGGTGGGTTCAGGCTGGGGTCCCGCCCCATATTACTTCTTGGTATTGCTCGGTATGCGTAAAATAACGGAACTGAACATATTAAACTTAAACTACTAAAAGGTCCTCTTTTTAAATTCTGAAACCCCATAAAATCCCTAATTACGGGCCTGATAGAGGTTTAATAGCTATTCCTTATTGCTCACCATTACGAAGGGACGGCGGACCAAAGGTCTTTACGGTCGTTACATTACATGTCCCTTTATCTATATTAGTCACTCTTCAGTCTCTGCGAGAGAAGTACACAGGAGATGAGCAAACACGAGACCAGTCTAAATTGCTTACTCACCATAAAAAAAAAATAAAAAAAAATGACGTCAAATGAGTCAATATTCTGAAATCTGTATCTCTTTTGAAGCCTTCAGTTCCTCGCACTGAAATTATATTGTGGTGTCTTGTTCACCTGTCTTTTTACTCTCAAACCATAGACATACTGGTTATGACAGATAAAATCAGCAAGGAACGGGGAGCCGTATGTACAATCTTGTCTTGCAACCATTCGCGCGTAGGTCTAATCAAAATGAGACCTCTGCGAATAAAGCTCAGAAAGCACACACAAGCACGCCACACAGATATGAACTTGCAGGTCGCCATGTCGGTATCTATATCATGTGATCTCATTTTCACATGTATTTTGTTAATCTATACGTTTTTGCAATTGTTACAAATATGTTCCGCTTATACATTGTATATAATTTTTCTGTTTATTTCATGGAAAAAAATAGATCTGAATTTGAATTTGAATCTATTGCATGACATAACTACACATGAATTCTTTATCTACCACTGTTTGATGTAATACGTATAGTGATTCTACCTTCCTCCTGCTCTTACACTTACAAGTCCTTTTCACCTATTATATATTATAAGGGTTTATCATTCCATATAAGACCCAACGTTAAATTCAATTCCACACAGTTATCTAGTGTAATGATCGTGCATGAATACTGATTGGGTACATTGTGTACAATCTAAAGCTCCAAGTAAATGACGTCCTTACGTCGAGATATTTTTATGGTAGTGATTAGCAATCAGTTGCTTATTCTGCGTCTATGTATAGGGCAACTGACAATCAGTTTCAATTAAACCAACGCGATTTCATGGTAATTTGAATGAATACCCGCTGCATACCATAAAAATTAGAACCAGCATTTTGCTGTCGGGCTGAAGCTCGGTGGTCCCGTGGGCAAGACGCCTGTCCGATGAACAGGAGGTTGTAGGTTTGAATCCAGCCCGAGTACCATTGCCCATGAAGTTGTTATCATGGCTAATACTAAAACACTGATTAGTTCGGTTTTTACGTGGATGTAAGGCAACTTGTTAATCAAATTTAGGTTAGATGCAGGCAACAATCCTTTTCACGGAAGACTGTGAATATTGCCATGTCGACTTCCATACACAGGACTTTTAATGATGGTGTCTTATACAACTGATTTTCAGAGACATCTAAAATTGTGACACAGGCATGATTTTACCGAACGCATCAAAGACTTTTCAAAGTGAATTCTTGCCAAGAGTGTCAATCATGTTTCATAGAAAACAAACAATCATATTCACAAATAATCAAAGCACGCGCATGCACGCACAAATAATATTCCAAAGCATATTAGTATACACACATACACGCATAATATGTACACATATATTATATATATATAATATATGCGTGTGTGTCAAGTTTTACATTACACCTTTAAAAAGCAATATGGCATTTTATAGGGCCTACTCTGTATGTGTGTATATATATATATTGTATAAATAAATGTAAACACGTCATGTTCAAAAATAAATGAATAAATAAAGATACACATGTATATGTAGAGAGAGAGAAAAAAAGAGGGGGAAAGGGAAAGAGTATAAAATTCTGTCGTTCTGCATTTTTTTTTTTTCATTAAGACGAAGCTACAGCGATTAAATGCAATGGACGGGGGAGGGGAGGGGAATCAAACAATAATTGCTACTTACCCGTTGTGTTTTCAGTTTGACTTCTACTGACCGTCAACCACATCAAGTACATGGACAAGTAAACCACGAGGCAGGTCGTGTCTCTTGACATAGTTATTCCCGTCAGGATTTTCGTGTGAAAAGGTAAAACGGCACTCTATGCAGTAGCTGGCATTATACCACGCTATGATGAAGACAAAACCTTATAAAATTAGTAACTCAGTCTTAGCATGACTGCGTATACTCTCTGATTCAAGCCTCGAATCCAAGCTTCCAGGTGTTGGTACATGATCATTGTATAGTCCGAGAAAATGCGTGCGATTTGCCTCGTTGTTACTCCCCTATGTATTTCTGGCACACAACAGCAAACATGGTATTATAAACATGATAAAGAAACACGGGCAAGAGCAAATAATCGTTATGATTTCGGCATCCCGAGTGAGCGTAACAGTGCCATTTTATTACATCACTCCCCTCCCCCCCCCCCCCCGCCCGTTCTATTTTTGCAGCCCTTAACGGTGTGTTCGGTACCTCTCATAAGCCGTATGCTCCGTTGGCATATTCCACATCTGGCGTGTATTTGGCTCGTGATTATTACATTCGTGGAGGAATAAAATCCGGCATAGGGTTTATGTACGTACATTATGATGAATCGCTCTTCTATGTTATCACATATCGTTCTTATATAGACCCGCACACTTGGTCAAAGTTAAGACCTTCTATCACTGTTGCACTTAGACGAGATAACTAGAAACGCTCTGCTCAGGACAGAATGACACCCGGTCAATTACACACAAATAGGCTTAATATATCCCGTATCAAATGAATGGTACAATTTTGGTTGAGCTGGCCTTTGGGTTTCCAACGTTTGTTTTTCATGATATTTTTTATGATAATGAGAAACCTCTTATGAAGTATGAAAGAGCACATAATTCTAAGGGGAACTCAAAGTTTATTTGATGAAAATCAGTTGTGCAATGAACTGGATAAGATAGCCAAAACAAAGCGATCATTATAAAAGGTGGGACCCGCATTTTACAAGGCTCGATTTGTACTACCTTGTTTTAGGGTATCTCAGCCATTTCCAAACCGATTTTCATCAAATAAACTTAGAATTCTTCTTAGAAATGTATGCTTTTTAACATTCCATAAAGTGGTTTCTAAGTATCTTAACAAAAGATAAAAAGCTGAATTCTCACCTCAACCAATAATCCCTTTAAATGTAATCTGTAATTGGTGCAACGCTTTCATTGCTCACGCGTGTAGGACTACATACATACACTTTTCACACACACATACACACACACACACACACACACACACACACACATATATATATATATATATATATATATATATATATATATGTAATCTACATTTCCACTTGTGAATATGTTTAATAATTATGTGCGCGCGCGCGCGTGTGTGTGTGTGTGTGTGCATATTAATGCTCCTCGCATTATCAAACAGAGCATGAATTCTTGATCTAGGGCCTACACATTTCAACGGAATAATTCAAATACCGACTTGGCAGTGCCAAAATACCACGTATCGAATTGACCAACAACAACAAAAAAATCCCACTACTCTACTCTCACAAGGGGATTAAATGTTTCTACGCCATGCTTTGCATTGATCGCACATTTGGGATGATGGAGAAAAAATTGCAATGAAATGGACGTATTTCGTGCCTGCTCCCCCACACACAGGACGTTCGGTCAATACACAGCCAGCTGAAAATTTCTTCTGACTGATCGCGTTCTTTATGCTCTGGTCGTCAAACATTCAATAATCATCAAAGCAAAAGAAAGCGTAGTCGATTTCGAAGGTATAAAATATCCACGGCTGGATACCAATGCCATACGTTTTGGTTATTGCCTTCTTCGAAGACTTGAAAGTCAAGACGAGTGAGCGAGATATCAATTACGGTGTAAATCAAAGAAAAAGAAGGGAACAACAACGACGGAATCTTACGACGCCTGGCATCCGGTTTAACGTTCACGAAGTCGTATGTGGCAGCTGTTCTGGGCTATTTGAGTCTCATAATTTCAGAACGTCGAGAAGTAATTAAATCGTAATGTATCCTCACACACACATCACTCTTTCGCCGTGTCCGTGGTGTGGAAAGAAGATAGTTCGCCATTCGCCTTGCCTATACACCAAGTAGAGAATGCTACGTGGATAGATAATTATATTGACTTGATATACTGCACATCAATAACCATCCCGTCAAAGGAATGATACTTAACAATCAATACTCGCGAAAAAAAAAGTAAGATTGGACGCGATAAGCCCGTCGAAGTTGTATTCTACGGATTTTCCTTTCATAATGATCTGACTGATAACCAAGTGCTCTGAAAGGATTGAAGCTATTACAAAAGCGATCAGATTTTACAGAAGTCATGCTTGTGTCCCCGGAGCAGTAAATGGGTGTATTTGAGGGCAAAATGTTACTTGATAAGAGTAAAAGCGAGCTGAGTGTAAAGCTCACAGCTTGGCTAGTGCATGAAGCGAAAAGATGTAGACATTTTCCTACAGGATTTACTGCGGACTGTATCGCCAAGTTCACATCAGAGTTAGATGGTGAATGAACACAATGTCGCAAAGCCGATTTCATCAACTGACTATTTCTAAGCAATGACCGAAAATGTGCTCTTTTGTGTAAACAAAAACCTTTTTTGAAGGACAAAACGTATCGCATTCTTGTCATAGTGAACAAAAGTGAAATTATCCGCTCTGCATGATATTTTGAAATTCAAATACGTCATGGATAAGCTGCTAGAATGTCGCACTCATCGCTTGAACGCGATGACACGAGCGGAGATCATGCCTGCCACCATGCTACAAGCCAGCAGCGTCAACGAACTCCAGACAATGCGGAGCAACGAGGCAGCACGAAAGCGGCTCGACTTCGATCTCGACGCCCTGTCGCGCCAGGAGAGCCGCCGGCTCGAGGGCATGGTCGCTGAGCAGCAGCGCACTCGGGAAGAGATCCACCGCGTACGAACTACGAAGAGTAGGAGCGTGGAAGAGTGGTTTGAGGCTTGCAGGGGCCGAGCGGAGAGGGAGAGGGAAGCCGACCGGAAAAGGATCAGGGAGACAATGATACTCGCTAAGAGACAGTCGATTGCCTTGGGATTAGCTGGAGAAGCCGCGCTCAGACGATCGGAGCGATCCTCTGGGATAATGGCGCCAAACCATCGCCTGGGCGGGTCGTCTGCTCTGTCTAATTCTTCATCGGAAAGTGACAAAGACAGTTGTGAATCCCAAAGGACAAACATTCACCAGAATGACACCATTCGGCAGCACCTCATGAGTAATACTTTGGACGATGAGTTTCGGCCGACAAAACATCGGCCTCGTCGACATCGTCTCCGTTCTCGTTTTCCACCCATCACTGGCTCTTGACTCGGAGGGATAATTTTAAAGACGATACGTCTCGACAAGGACAGCCTACGGTGTTCCCTGCCGTTCCGTACCTTGCCTAACATCTCACAGCGTTTCCCTTGATTATAAGTTGTAAAAACAGATAAAAAACTATCCGGTCCCTCGTAAGTTGAGAGAAATAATGATTTCCTATAATCATAACTTTGAAGCTAACTCAGGATGGTGCTGAAAATAATTACTGGTAACAAGTAAGATGGATGACAGAAAAGTACAATTGGTATAATGTGGGACCTACATCTTGAGTTCTTGGTTTGTCCATGGCGTTCTTATCTGATATTATCATATATCCAACATCCAGATTTAAATGGAAGAATGTGATGTCATAGGCGATGTGAGCGGGGAGGCAGCAAGCCAGGAAAATACCACTGTGTCGATATGCAACACTATATTAGCATAATAACATACCATAATCAGTTATACAGTTGTGTACTAATGTGTGCTCTATACAGTAAAGAGTAAACCCATTTACAATTTGTTTTGCATACTATCTTGTACTTGGGCTTGTGATGTTTATGCATATTCTCCCTTCGTTAATTACATACTGTATTTTGTACCACGGCTCAATCAACCCCAGATGAAAAACGTAAACACTGACATGTAACTACATGTACATAAATATGAAAGGAGTAAAATCTGGGTGAAGATCAATTTGCTAGCTCAGTCTATAATTGCGACTTTGCACTACCTTCTTTCTGTGAGAGTCGCCATCGTGAAGTCGAGAATATTGCTAATTCAGATTATCAATCTTGCTGGAAACTTAGAAATCTGGTGTTTATTAAAAAGAAACCAGTTCGTAGCTCATCGACTTCTGGCCTGAGCTTCAATGTAACGTAAACACTGACATGTAACTACATGTACATAAATATGAAAGGAGTAAAATCTGAGTGAAGATCAATTTGCTAGCTCAGTCTATACTTGCGACTTTGCACTACATGTACCTTCTTTCTGTGAGAGTCGCCATCGTGAAGTCCAGAAAATTGCTAATTCAGATTATCAATCTTGCTGGAAACTAAGAAATCTGGTGTTTATTATAAAGAAACCAGTTCGTAGCTCATCAACTTCTGGCCTGAGCTTCAAAGTCCAAGAATGTTCGCAGATTGAAAACATTGTTTGTTTACTTGTTAGTTTTTTTTTTCTTTTTTCTTTTTTTTTTTCTTTTTTTAGTAACATGGCGTTCAAGTATTTTCATTGATACATTCGATTTGAAATTAGCGATCTTCTGTATGCTTGACGGAATCTAAACTTCACTAATGCGTTGATCAGGTAACCAGCTCTCATGGCGCTTCTGTAGTAGGACTTTTAGCTCTAAGATGGGACAAACACTACTAACACATCATTAAAAAATTTTATACACTTGATTTCAAAACTTGAGCAGACCGACTCAGGAGACGGATGGGATCCTGAGGGGGGCGCACCGAGCGTGAATCCCCTCTTTATTTCTTATAAAAACAAAAGAAATAACAAGAAAAGGGGGGGGGGGCGTGCACCCCCATTTAATTTTGTAATGGTGCCTCCCCTTTACAGAATTCCTGGATCCGCCCCTGCTTAACCCGTTGTGTGCTTCGAGTGATGATCGACACAGTAAATCCCACGGTGTTGTACACACTGTCCTAAACACAGAAAGGTTTAAATGGCTTTCATGGTGAAGGATTACAAGACACCGTACAGGCACAGATACATTCAGTGAGCTACATGGACGTCTATTGCAGTGTTTACTGCACAATCATGACACATAAAGAAATTACTCACAAAAACTACTGCACTTTGTCTTTCCTTGTCTTGAGATGTTGGCTTTACTCTCGGATTGATCGACTTATAGAACCAAGGCCCTGTTTTATGGAGAGTTATAATTGATTATAAGGTTGATTTCTATTGTAAGTCTATGGCAGCCTGTGTGGACAGGAAATTTATAATCGATTGCATTTTTTGATAAAATGGGGCCCCAAGTGTTGCAATTAATGGGCTCTGCTTCCTACAGTGTTCTTGATCACATACATACAGTATAGCTAAAGAACTACTGTAGTATACTATTGGGATGTCTTCTAACACAAGCACAAACAAACAAAAACACACATACAAGCACTCACGTGAACAAACTGATTAAATCTTCTCACAGTGATTATGTATGCAGTCAGTGAAACCGTCCTGAACTCTCACATTTTTTATTTTTTAATGTAAGAAGAGAATACAAACAAAGTCACTGTCAAGCATTCATGTATACTGATAATTACTTTATTGTTATACTGCACAATACTGCTCTGCATTTGCTAAATGAACTATCAAATGATTTTTCTGGATACTTTATCCAAGCATACACAGTATATATAATACATTTATATTTCCCTTCAAACCAATGCATGTATGCCGAGAAAAAGCTGCCAAGTAGCAGCAATATACATCGCCTTTGTCTCATGACTTACTGTTCGCCTAATGGAATAAACTGGCCCGCATATTACATTTACATTTATCAATCAATAGTTAAGGCTTTTGACCAAATTCAACGATCTGGATTTTCATTGGCTATGCAAGCATCTACCTTGGGCAAGACACACTGGCCAAATATTAGACAATACAAGCTGTTCTTTTTGTTAAAATTCTTTCTAAGGAAAAAAAAAAAAAAACCTCTTCTTTTTTCGAGGCGGGGGGGGGGGGGGGGGGGCCTGAACAATCAATATAAAATTGTGCAAGCGAACAATTATCCATATCAATTGTGAATCAAATATATTACATGCATTAGTTTGCTAACTTGGTCAAACTGAAGTATTGGGACACAATCCTACCAGAGTGTTTACATGGATGTTTAGACTGTATGCTAGATGCACGGTGGGGGGGGGGGGGGGGGGGGGGGCAGTCTTCAGAATTAATGCATTTATTATAGCATAGAATGTGTGCATACACCTCATGGCAAGAGTGATATATTGTTCTCCTTACACCGACACCTACAATGGCATAATAGCATAATAGTAAGATATATCACTCCTTACTCCTTACAGTCGCTCTTCCGAGTGTACAAATATTTGGCCTTCATCCCAGCAATTTCCCTGTCCTTGTCTACTCCCCCCCCCCCCCCCCCCACCCCTGCCCTTCCATGACTGTGTACATGTGGGCAAATTTGCATAGGTCAATATGGGCAGGAGAGCAAATATATTGCAAGTTTGTTCTTACTAACATCTGAGAAAATGCAGGATATTGCTGCAATCACAGCACAACAACATACTTGTCTCTCTGTAAAGTACCTCTAGAACAGTACTACCGCTAGACATGAAATTTTGAATACTGTAAAAGTGGATATTTTCGCACAACTAATTTTTCGTGCTCGGCCTGGTAAGAAGAGTTTCGCATGTTTTAATTCCGTGGAATCAAGACATCAACTACTGGAACATATGGCAAGAAAAAAAAATTGTGTGCTTTTTATCTTCGCGCTAGTTTCTGGTTGCGCAAAATACGCGAAAATTTCAACACCGCGCAAATTTCCACTTTGACAGTAAGTCTTGTTTTGAAACATACATTTACTGCTGCCTGTTTCATGTTACACAAAGAAAATTGAGAGTTCATATCACAAACTGTACATCTACACATATGTAGCCATTATGATGTTCTCTGCACGTATTAAAGTGTTCACACAGTGAAAAAGGGGGAGTCATAGTAAGCATTAAGAGAATATGAGTTGAAATGTGTGTAAGTTCTCACAGACATAAACATGTGGCAAACTGCATGTCATTTGGGTTCAGCAGTTAAATACATTGTAGCATTGGGCTTTGTGCAAATGTATAAAGTACTAATGCCTTGAATATTGATGCTTTTGTCCTAGATTTGAATACCATTAGCTTTGTTAAGTCCTTGATTTCTTGGTAACATTTTGTGCCTTTCCTGCAACAATTTATTTGGTCATACCTACACAATTATTGTTGGAAATATTCGCTGAATTCCATTCCTGGATTCCTCACAGCTTCCTTCAGTCCTGAAGAAAATATACTTGAATTCCTTCTTCAGGTTCATTCACTTGGTCAAATATATGCTCTCATCTGGAAATGTGCTTTGTAATCCTTTCAAGATACACAGTTTTCTTCAGTTATTTGGAAAAGAAATACAGAGGCATCCTCAAGATCCATTCCATTGTCCATATCTAATAGTTCTGGATATAACCTTTGCATTGATCCCAAGCACTATTAAACAAGATCTACGCTGGTTGGGGAAATTATGAAGTTGGAACTGGTCTAGCTTCTGGTCCCGGAGGCAGATGAAATCTTTGGAGAATTGCTGCCGCTGGTTTCATCCGGCAGTGAGAGAAGGTCGTCGTACTGTATGTGGACCGCATCACCGCAGACATTGATCAGGCATTGGCACTGTGCACAAACATCCATTCCAAGAAAGGTGAGTCTTCAATACCACACATCACAAGCAAGATTTCACATCACGAATGTTATCTGGTTTGGAAACAGACTCTTAAAACTATTAAATTAGCAGAAACTGCAGGGATATTGTCAATGAACAAACTCTTCACAGACTTACAGATTGAATGCTGAGTTAAAACCAATTCACTCTTACTTTATACACCAGAGAGTGGTTTCTTTTCCGGCATCAGCAGTGAACAAGAAAGTTTGTATTGTCAACTGAAGTAATAATTTTCAAGAATAATTTTCATTTTCAAGGAACTGTGCAAGTTGCATCGTGAAATAATATCTACTCCAGGAATTGAGAAGGGTTCAGTCAATATATGACATTCTTATCATCTGGTTTCACCAAACTGGTATTTCGTGCAGCAGTTAACCCATTGAGGACAGGCTGATTTTGCTACAACACGCATTTCCCATAGACACTTGCCGAAGTATACTCGGGATTAGTCCTCAACTGGTTAAACAGTGAAACTGTCTCCCGTTATTCTGACGACATGATTCTATGTGACATATAAGAACATGGTATCCTTTCTCCTCCAAGCAGATAAATAGATGAATGGATAAACAAGCAAACAAACACCACAGACAAAACAAATTAAGGAATGAATGCACATATGAATGAATATATAAATGATTAGAACTATAGAGAACATCTCTGGATTGAATTTATGGATAAATATCTTTTTGCTTTAAATAGGGATTTAGATGGTGATACACAGATTTTGTGTATGCAAATAAAGGCCTAAAGCCAAACCATAGTTCTCAGAAGGGTCTAAAATTCATCTCCCACCTTTTGGAAGTTGCTTGCAATACATCGAAAGAGTCTGCCAAGAAACTTGTCTGGCTAATGCAATTTGCTAGGATAATGAGATGTATTGGAGTATTTTGAGATCAAAAGGGTAAAATGTTTTCAATTGATTTTTTTTTTCTTGACACAGCCTCCCCATTCAGCAGTGGGAAGGTAGACTGTTACATGATGATTGATCATGCCCTAGCAATCACATTTTTCAAACAAGCTGCAAGTGTTTCATTCTAAAGCAGAAGAGTGGAAGATGCTGCTGCAGACCGAATTTGTTGATCATCACTAATTGATTTTAGAAAATTGCATACATGTACCAACCACAATGGGGTATGCTCTGAGACTGGAGTACTTCTGGTGAATCTTTTCTTTAATAAATTTTGCATTTTCGTCATTACCCAACTGAAATTGTGCTATCATAGCAGAATTTCACACATTTCTAATCTAATGCACATGTGTACATTTTTAGAACAAAAATCGACAGTTCTGCAAGTATTTGAGAATTTCATTTTCCCTTTCACTCATGAACGAGGCAAAGTGGTGCTGACCTGGTTCTTGTGAGGGTTGTCCTCCATAAGACAGTCCACCAGAGTGTAGGTGACCAAGGCGTTGCCACCAAGAGCCGCCACGTGGCGTCTCACGATGGCGTTCACCTCGGCGATGAAGCTCCTCATGAATCCGCTCACACCACCGGACTAGGAAAAGAATGGGGATGAGGCGGACATTGTGAATTGACAAAAACATGTGATATCCTGTGATCAAAGTTACGAAAGTTAAAATCTAGTACGATTATGATGTCTTATTCTTAAATCACACACTACTACATAAACAAATGCACACAAAAATGGATCTTATCCGGTATCTCCTGTTTGATGCAAATGGTGTGCCACCTTCAGTGGTAATAAGCAAAGAGCAATATGATTGAATACCAAAGGCCCACCACTGTATTGAACACTGGTCTAATGAGAAATGGTCTTTACTCTTGCTGTATTGTGAGACAAGACAATGATGCATCATATTTTCATCTTTATATGAAAACAATCATCCATGGAAACACTCACTAACTATTGCGCGATATGTTGGAGAAGTGTTATTTACTAACTAGTTCTCCCTTTTAAAGAACCATGTTCCAGTATAAACAGAACACATTTACAGGGGCACTGTGAATGTCTCTATTTATCTACCTAGCTCTTGCAAACAAGTGATGTTTATTAAGTCGATAACCTTCTTTCACATCAAGATTTGAATTGTGGGCAATTAGAATACTCACCTCTCTGACTGATGTTGTCTCACGGATGAAGAAGAGGTTGAGGTTGCCGAGGTAACGGTCGATGGTTGCTCCCGGTATGATGGACAGTGGTGTTATGAGAACTTCAGGTCGCCATGACAACTTACCCTGTACAGCAGGAAGAGTTATGACTGGGTGATAACATATATATTCTGCATGCATTTCTAATATGTCTGACTGACAGGATGAACATTTACCATGATGTATTGCATTGATAATCACAGATTCAAATGAGGATATTTCACAAATGTCAAGAAATACTGTAAAAGAGGACACTTTTGCGAGAGTAATTTTTCGTGCTCAGCGAGTGAAGTGGAATTTTGCGTGTTTTCAATTCCACGGAATCATAAATATTGTATCTGCATGCTTTAATATTTCGGGCCAGTTTCTGGTGGCACAAAAATTTCTACACCACAAAAATTTCCACTTTTACGGCAAGAGATTATTTTTCATTGTCAATTATAACATCATCCTAACTGCACAAGATCTCTGCAAGCCAGTGTGATAGCATACATATACAAATATACATTCAATTGGGATAAAATGCAAGGATATTACTACAGGAGTTAGAAGAAAATCATTATGTTGGTTAACTAATTAGGACCTGTAAGAGATGATTTGAACAAAACTGCACTATGTAAATTTAAAGAATACAGTGCATACTTGGATAGAAATAACATTCAATGGCCAATCATGTGAACATTTGTGACTGCAACTGTATATGGAAAGTAGTCTACTTTAATCGGGCTCCACATAATTGTAAGAACCACATAATTCTGTACATTTGTAATGTCACAAGTAGTTTGCACTTTAAAAATCTGTTATTATCCTTTCTGTTTTTTTAAACCCATAACACTAGTTTTGATTTCAATGACTTACCCCCAGCTGAATTCTTCTCTCTAGTCGCATTGGCTCAGATTCTACTGTGTATAGTGGAGGAAAAAGAAAATGCTTGCTTTGTATCAGTGAGTTTATATAATATGTACTAGCATGAATCTGACTGTGATAGCAAGCTTTCACGATCCAGGCCAAGGTGTATTTTGACACAAAGAATTAACCAAAATGTTTCTAAACAGCATAGACTCTAACATTCATGGCATGGCATGGAAATTCATACTGCTGCCTACACAGACCCTTGAAGAACCAAGTACTGTATACGCCGAATATTTCGCGAGGTTTTTATTTTCGCGAATTTCGCGAGTCAGGTGCTATTCGTGAAATTAAAGACACGCGAAAATATTGACACTGATCCCGATGTGAATATGACGTACGCGCGTATACTTCTCCGTTCAGTACATGACTCCACGATCGCGAATTTAACCACTCACGAAATCGTCGGGAATTCCCGATTTGCAAAAATTTAGAATAAATATATGGCGTATACAGTATACAAAAATCAAAACAAGAGCTGTTATACTGGGTCCAGTTACTGCAAGTCCTTATGATGACATCTTGGTTGATTTATTATCTCTTTAGATGACAAACCAACAATGATGACGATGATTCATCTTTGGATAGATACCACACCACATCAGAGTGACAGAAGGAGATACAATATTAACACCTGACTACCCTGAAATTCAATAAAAAAAATAAGAATGAATAGGAATAAATATTGAAAAAAAAAATTCACTCAAGTAACATACATCACTATTGGCAGGTATTAACAAAAATAGGAATACAAGGCTGGATAAAGCCTTGCCTTTTCAGGTCAAAAAGAAAAAGAAAAACGAATAGGAATTAACTGTTAGATAAAAATAGCGGGCAGGTGTGAATTCATAAGTCACAATCGGACAGGTTTATGATGACGAACCCATGATCTGCTAGCAAACTGAGAAATTTGTAGCTATGTTTACAACTGGTTAAATACAAAAGTCGCAAGTGGCATGAATTGGTAGCAAAGGAATCTATCCCATCATGAGCTCCATTCTCTTGATCTGCAAAAACAGCCGCTCCTTTCCTCCTGACACTGCATGTGATCATGCATTTACATTGTGGGGTTTAATAAATAGTGATAAATACACTGGAATCCGGTTCGCAATGAAGTGACCAACGTATTCTACACATACAGTTGTGTATAAAGTGCACCATGTACTGGTACAGAACAACTTTCATGTGTATATTCACACACAAGGACAACAAATAGCTTAACTTTTGGTTTAATATTAAAACAGTCTTCTCCCCTTCAACACAGATCAAAACTCTTCCTTTTTTTTTTTCGTTCATCAAAATTACTAAGAAATAGAAAAATGCGAGACAATTGTTGTGCGCATGGCAGAATGTTGTTAACGCGCTTCCCTGCACATGGCAGAATGTTGTTAACCCTATGCGCACTCCCACAGCCTAGCGACTATCTGCCATGCACAGGGAAGTGCGTTAATGACAATATGCCATGTGCACGTTGAAATATCCTACCTATCTACACACTGTGATCATGTATCACATTCTGCAACAGCTATGTTTTTTACAGTGTGAAAGCCGATAAAACCCAAACAAATCGAGTTGAAAGTCATGTCAAACTACCTTTGGATGCTGGTTGTTGTTGCGAGTTTGTCTCCGACACTTCGTCCATGGAGAACATCATTTCTGAATCCATTGATGGCTTTGCAGATCCTGGGTCAGATGTAATCAAACACAACATGAATGAAGATTTTTTTCTCCCTCCATGTGTCTGTCAGTCTGTCTGTCTGTCTGTCTCTTTCTCTAACTTTCTCTCTTTGCATATCCGTCTAATTCTTTGTTCAATCTGCACAGAATTCACAAAAGACTACTGTAAAACCACAAATTTTTGTGTGCATACAACTTTCACAAATTTCACATGGGGTCAAGATTTGCAAAAGTACAGTGCACACGAAAGTGTTTTGTCCACGTAATATATTGACCGCATTGAGTGCATTTCAAGTTGATTTCTCAATTCCAACTTTTTTTTTTTCTAATCATTCTGTTTGATAACTTTTGTTTGTTAAGTTTTGTCATGCATGTATATGTGGTAAACATTGCAATGTGAATGTAATTTCTTCACCTACATTGCTCACTTATAAGTTATGTAAGCATTATGATAAATTTTCTTGATTGAAAAGAACATTTTTTTTTTAAATTGGACTGGATTAAGTTACGTTACCTTTTTGCACTGGAACATTTTTTGCAATGGGCTTCACGCCAACCACAGCTGTAGTCAACCATATCTGAAAGCAAAAAATAGATAAGTTATCATTGTCAACAGCTACAAATAGAAGAGAAAGATGGGAACAAAAGTGACTATGTTTTCATATTGATGATAAAATATTTGTCAATGTCTTTCTTTGGTTTCAATTAATTTCTTGTTTTCCACAACCACAGTACATAGTTAGAAACATTGTATATACCACAACATGGCAATACGAAAGAAATCAGGCTTCGATCAACTTTTAATAATTCATGGACAAGCCAAGTGATAGTCATGCTGTTTTCTCCCTGCGGTCTGCTGGTCTTGCGATTACTGGATGAAAGCATGCTCACAAATTGTTAGAGGCTGGTAGCAGACTAACCTCCGTTGTATGATCCCCCCCCCCCCCCCCCCCCCAACCAAGGAAAGGTTTCTGTGTCATAGCATGCCAATAACTTGCATGAATTGAAAACAGTGAGGTGTATGAAGCATTCTACATCCGACGACATGTACAACACTCGCTGAAAAATCAGCATCTGGTTTGTCGTACAACGTACCTGTATGATTTCATCTTCATCCAGGATGAATTCTATGTCCATGTTACACAGACAGCATGGTGTCAGGTTCCGGAGCTTGAAGCAAATCCCCTGAGGGTGAAAAACAGAAATATCAAACGGGGCAATGACATGAAATAAAAAGATTTAAAAAAAAAAATATGGGAGCACGGGAATGATTACTCAGCATGCCAAGTCAGAAAGGTCGCCAGATTTTTATTATGCAATCATCTACAATCTTGATGGGGAGTTGCACATGCAAGTTTGGGATGGCTGTTCACGTAATCTAATTCCTTCTTCAAAGATACATAGAGGCTACTGTCAGGAGTGCGACCGACACATCTTCATAAGATACAATAACAATACTTCCTACTTATATTACCATTACAGCTTGAAAGTGACATCTTTCGCCTCAGTGAGTTTGGTGATCTTTAACCTTTGATCTTTGACCTAGCAGTTTTGGCCTAAAATCTATTCAATACTTCTACACCTCATACACCATGCTTGGACCACGTATCATTAAAATCCCCCATAGGGGTTTTCCTACATAATGGTATGTGATAAAGGGTCTGGAACAACTGGACAGACAGACAGACAGACAACCTGAATTAAACATATCTCAAGCAGCCTTTGGGTCAGAAGCACAAAAAATGACTGTAAGCAGCCGAGCTGGACTTGACAGAGGGTTCATCTCTATGATTGCTTTACCACATGGTCAACTGATTAATGGACCAACCTGTATCATTTCTTGGATGAGTCCTGTCACAACTTTGGTGGTTCCACAGGTATCGGAAAGGGATGACCTACGCATCATGGTGATGGTCTGTGACATCAACATATACACACAAAAAGGAATTTATTCAAAATTGAGGGTTATTTCTCCCCATGAACTACAAAGATTTGCAAGAATGTATTTTACTTTCTTCCTCTATGCGTGCCCTTATTATTAGAACTTACCTATGTCAGTGTTCATTTCAATTTTTGAAAATGTATGAAATTGAAGTGAACATTGAAATAAAGTTAATTAAATGGTTGTGAAAAACAACACACACACAAAATGAAATCCCAACACTTTCTTCCACATTCATGCCTTGCAAACTTAATTTGAAATGAAGCAGATCCATGGACAGAGTCTCTCAGGTTTCAACAATGAGGTTCAGAATTAGACTTTCCTCATTCTGGCCTTTCAACATGTAGGTTGAGGAGGAAATCCTCGATGAGGTAGCAAAGTATTTAAAAGGTGACAGATCACAGAGTCAGCCGGCATTTGAGGAGAAGAGTAATCCCACAACCAGAAATGTCCTGTTTGTTGATTTAAACTGCTGTGTGCATAATCATGACATAGGTGAATGGGGAATTAAAAAAAAAAAATAAAAAAATAGCTCGTGTATGGTGATTGTTTCAGACCAGAACTTTGCAATGGCTTCATAATCATTCTCTGACAAACTTACCTGTAGATGTTGGGTAGGCTCCATGTTCCCTGGAAACACCTCTGTACTGCAACTCAGAAAACCTATAGCAACGATGAAGTGGAGAAATTACAGAAAGGGGAAGCAAGTACGCACACAAATAAAAACAAAAACAAAGACAAAGATTTAAAAAAAAAAGTAGCCATTGGTATTACAATTTGCAATGACAGTATTAGTCTCCGAGTCAGCTAAAATTCTCTATGATGCAGGGGCCTTCTGTGCTGCAACAAGCTAAAGTAAACAATATAGACTATATGAATAAATGATATAAAAAGAATTAGAAGACATACCTTGGGGTAGGTCCTGCTCAAAGAGTTCAATCACAGATTCTGTGTCCTCAATGTCATCAATCTAATAGGAGCAAAAAGACAACAACATTACAATGGCACAGACACACTGATCTTTCAAAGTGCAAAGAGAGTGTTTGAACATGATGGAATTTGCTTTCATCCAAACGACATGACAATTTTTGTTATTCCACACTTTTGTGTCTGCTGGTAAAGTGGATTCAGCATCATCCCCATCAAAAACTTTTGGAGTTTCATTAATAGCCTAATTCACTGATGTTCTAAAATTCACAGGAAGGGTATCATAACGTCACAGCATCCATGCAACTTTGACAGGCATTATTCAGTGACTGTTTTACTCGTCATATTGCTGCCATTGTTGTTTTTCAATGAACTGCCAGTGCACTTCCAATAATGACATCAGACCATTCTCACAATGCAGTAAGAGAAATGTAGTCTTAAATATGAAAGATCATGAGAGAGCACATATAGCTAAGTACAGTACAACTCAAAACAAAGGTAGGGGCACATAAAAAATAAACAGAAGTAGCAGGAGTAGAAGCTGAAGATGAAAAAAAAAAACAAGAAGATGAAGTCACAGGAAGAGAGGGACACATGTACACAGAAAAGGAGACTACTGTAAAACCAGAAATTTTCTCATGCATAAACCTTTCGCAAATTCAGCAAGGAGCCAGTATTCGCGAGAGTAAAATGCAAGCAAAACTTTTGTCTACACAATCCAGTACATGTAATAATTATACTCATAATTTTTTCACTGTCAGCAGTTCACGAAAGTGTCATGCAGCTATAAAAGGTTGTCAGCTCCAATTCGTGAAAGTTTCATACGGCAAACGTTTCTGGTTTTACAGTATTACGAGGAGGCTGAGATTTGATCTACGAGGACTGACCTCTATGACAAAGGTTTCCCTGTGACCAGAGGAAAGCTGAGGATCAGGCAGCTCCTCGGTGCTGGTGTGGCCCGTGGGCGCCCCGTCAACTTCTGCACCGCTGCTCTCCTGTCAAGAAGCCAAATGAGAGTTGAATCCTGTGTTTCTGACTCAAACACAAAACTGAACTTCATCCTTAACACATTCCCTTATTCCTTCAAACTTGCTTCCTCTTTGTGATAATTCTCAACATAAATTTGTATACTTTCTATGTTGCAACAGTCTTTGTACATCAAATTTCATTCTTGTATTCTGGCCAGACTGACATGATAAGCAAGATGTGCTGAAGTAGCTCTATTTTGCAGATAACCACATTCAAGTTTCAAGTTTCAAGTTTATTTTTCCACATCTCATAAAACTTGGAAGAGGAAGTCACACAGAAATGTGGATTATTGTAAAGCACGTCATGAGTCTGGTTCTTTCAAGTTTAGCTCTTGGATGCTCTTGGAACTGCATATTAATGTGTAAACACTACAGACAGAACTTGGAGGGAAGGGATTCCTGACATGCTCTACAAAAATTCTCATTTCTCTTTGACCACTGAAGCAAATTGAATGGGGTTTTCTGTAAGATGTGGGCAAATGAGTTATAGTTTCATACCCTGACATTGTCTTTGGATTGCTTCCCTATTTTCAAAGTAATCATTGCGGAAGTTACCGTAGTAATTTTTTTTTTTTTTTTTTTTGGGGGGGGGGGGCGGGGGGGGGGGGGGGACATACGGTATTGTAGTAGTAAGAATTCATATTCAGAAACACACAGCACAGTCCAAGACACATAAACACTTATACACACAAACACAATCACATACACACTATGGGTACACACACACACACACACACACACACAAGCAAACACACATACATACACACATACAGAAATGACACAACAATGCATCGACAGTGTGGAAGGTTCAATTTCACGAACAGAAGCAAACAAAGCAAATCAAATCTCGCCACATCTTGCAGCAGTTACCAACCAATGTAGGCCTATGAATAGCGAAAATGCTGATGAGATTACATAATTTACCTTGCTACACTGTAATTGTCTTTCCCAGACTGCTTTATACAATTGTATGAACACTGTTTACCTGTGGATGACTGAGACCATAGGTCTCTTTATTTCTGGAGGTGATTGCATCCAATCTCTCCTGGAAAATCTGCACCTGTTTGTCCGTTGTGCCACTTGTGTCCTGCAAAGTGCAATGACACAGAACATGGGTATCCTTGATAACCAATCTCTGTAGACATATATTGATTACATGCATTAATCTTCCTCTCACTTTACTGTGTAGAATACAGATTAGAAGAGCAAGAGTCTGACATAATGTTATTGCAGTGTATTAGAGTTTATGGACGTTTCTTTTCCTACTGCCTAGTAACAAAAAAATTCATTCACCTACTCCTTCCCATTAAAGGCATAATTTACCACTTGCAGATGAAAGAAAAACCCAGCATTAGTACTTTAAAATAGTTCTAAATGTGAGTTACGGACAGAAACAACCACAGTAAAAATTTCAATCCATATAATTGATGTTACATATTGTTAAATACACAAAATAAAAATGTTTCCAGACTAAACTGTCTACAGTTATGGTTTATTGAGAAAAATATTGACATCTCCTTATATTTTAGTCTTTATTAGGTGATACGCTATCAACGTATCACCTATTGTGATTGTCAAAATCTCTCTTTATTTTTTTTTATTCTTCTTTCTTTCTGGACAATTTTGTGTCGTCAATATCTCAAGAATGACATTACGAAATAACATGACATTTTCAGTCAACATGTCTCATGACAAAATCTAGCCACAATAAGGTTTTCATGACAGTTACATACCTATGACGTCATCTAGGCGCCATTTTGTGATTTTCGGACCTTGTCACATGATCGATCATAACTTCATAACTAGATGTCATTTCTGTATCATTTTCGGTGGACATGAAGTTCAGGTCACGCTCTATCTTACTTTTTAACGCTAGTTACACAGGTCATCATTACGCGCGCGTAAGCGCGCGTCAAAATTTTAAAAGGCTCAAAACGACTTCCCAATGGGAAATCTCGAAGTTTCAGACAATTTTAAGCGTTTCAAACATTTTCTCGCGTGCGCATCCGTCCGCGCAATTTCGCGCGCAGAGCCCGTAAGCAACATGAAAATGCAATTTTTTTGACTGATTTGGATTCCTGATACTTTGAGTAATAATATCCATTGATTTCCGATCGATTACGACCTATAACAAAGGAATGCACTGGCGTCAAAGTTGAAATTCCGCGTGCGCGTCTTTCTGCAAATATAGTGAAAAAACATGTCTTTGTTTATTTCGCCATAGCTCTTTAAATCGTCCGTTGACCCTATATTTCTATTGCATATTACAAAAGTATATGAATTGTAAGTAACATTCCAAGTATCAGTATTGCCAGGAATACGCGATGACGTCATCATATCGTCATTTTAAATCAAAAAAGTGGAATTGATTTTTTTGAGGTACTGTTTCTGACATTCATTTGCTCGTATCTCTGTTGTTTAAGCTCAATATTACCCCAAATTCAGATATGTTGCACTTTGAACATTTGCCTTTCAAGGCCATGTGATGGTTTTGAAATATGATGACGTCATCATACTAGAAATTGTGATTAAAGGTAAAGACTCAAAATCAGACAAGTTTACGTGTTATGTCTATGGGAGGTGATTTTTTTTTAAACCATGCATTGACTTGACAACGTTTAAGCACCTTTACCTCATCTGATTTTACTCCATTTCCTCTGAAACATAAATATGTTGTAGCTGAGACAACAAGCTTTAGTAATCATGCATTTTATGTTTTCAAATCTCCTCATCAGGTTGACAATTTTGCAATTTAAAACTGAAAATGAGAATGCAATCTGTACGGAACGATTCCCAATTTTTCTTTGCAACTGTATATTGATCGAATCCACGCTGCCACTTGTGGGAAGTTGAATAGCGCCATCACAAGTCAACACTGTCACGATAGTATTTAGATTTAAGTTTCGCACTCGATCTTCAGGACAGCCATGTGGCATAATCGGTTAGCGCGCTGGTTGTTCATAACGCCATACCGGAAGGCGAGAGGTTCGACTCCCGCAGGACTTTTATCCGTTCTTTCTTTTTTTTCTCTTTTTTTTTCGGCAGTTCAGCTTTACTCCGATGTCATTTATCGTATTACTTTATCAAGTGTACGTAACCCGTGAACACGGCTGCTCTATTTCCCTTGTTTTGTATTGGAGTTTGGAGATTGGGTTTGCTTCATTAATTTTGTCACACTTAATGTTGTAAATTGCCCCTTGTTACAGTGTCCCGCTTGCCACCTTTCGTTTGCTCTTTCCTTTTCTCTTCATTGGTTATTGTTATACTGTAACAGGATAGGTAGGAACATGTATGTTTAAATAACTTGCAGGAATGGGAGCTGAATTGATTAACTCTAGTCCAGGTGTATGGCGTCTCGCTCATCTCTTTGAAATTCCAGGTTGTTATTGTTTGACCCAATAACGAAGTTGTAGACAGGTTATATGTTGTTATAGAGGTATCTTGTGCCACATGAATGGAAAGCATCACTGTTTAGTAGTAGTAATGAACTTTTTCATGTTGTATATGGTATAAATATTTAAGATAAATATATATATATATATATATATATATATATATATATAAATAAAAAAAGATTAAAGATAAATTTCACATCCAATCTTCGGTACAGCCGTGTGGCTTTATAGTCACTTAGCGCGCTGCATGGTCATTATGCACTACCTTAGGACGAGATGTTCGAGACCCGCAGGACGCTATCATTTTTTTCTCTCTCTTTCTTTGTGTTTCTTTTGGCAGTTCAGCTTTATTCCGATCGATGTCATTTATCGTATTATCTTATCAATTATACTACCCCACGACACACAGTCGCTCAAGTTCCTCTTTTTTTTTGTCGGAGGCTCTAGATTGGATTTGCTTCATTTATCATACGTATTGTTTAAATTGCCCTTGGTACAGTGCCCCGCTTGCCACCTTTCCTTTTCCCTTTCCTTTTCTCTACGTTTGTTCCTGTTATATTGTCACAAGACAGGTCGGAAAATAATTTGCATAACTCAACTGGAGCAGGAATGGCAACTGAATGAATTAACTCTAGGCCAGGTGTATGGCGTCTCGCTCATCTCTTTGAAATTCCAGGATGTTATTGTTTGACGCAATAACGGAGTTGTAGACAGGTTTTATGTTGCTATAGAGGTATCTTGTGCCACATGAGTAGAAGGCATCACTGTTCAGTAGTAGTAATGAACTTTTTCATGTCCCTCCATGTCAATTATAGTGTGGTTTAAAGGGGTTGTGTGTCTATCTGCCAAAGAAAAGGAATAACTTATTTTCGTCATGGCTGTTTCTCTATACGTAGCCGTAGGTAATGAGTGTTGTTGGTATCTGAGCAGTGAAGAACAGAGCATCAGGCTAAAATCCCCCTTAGTTATACGCGCTAAGCGTTCAATTTGATATATCTTTCTTTATGAAGTCAATCCCTGCTAATGGAGTTACAGAATTATGTTATGACACGTTTCACTGAAAGTTTGTAAAGCAAAGTTTATGGACAAGGCAAGCAATTGTACATGAATATACCTACCATTGATTTCAGAGGGAAATTATGGTATGCATAAATGTAAGGGTATCATTGCTTTGGAATTGCTGAGACAATATGCTTGGCACGAGGGCTTCCACTTCTAATAACTGATCCCTTTGAAGATGTGTCGGTCACGGGTGATCGTCATGATTCATCTTTCACGTAGAAGCTTGCGTTCCACACTCTTGGTTCAAGAAGACTTACCATCATACTTCAAATTGTTATTAAAGGTAAAGACTCAAAATCAGACAAGTTTACGTGTTATCTCTATGGGAGGTGATTTTTTTTTTTTTATGTGCATTAACTTGACAACGTTTACGCACCTTTATCTCAGATGATTTTGCTCCATTTCCTCTGTAACTTAAGTGTGTGGTAACTGAGACAATAAGCTGCAGTAATCATGCATGTTATTCTTTGAAATCTCCTTATTAGTTTGACAATTTTGCAGTTTAAAACTGAAAATGAGAATGGAATGTGGACAAAACGATTCCTGATTCATCTTTCACATACATAAGTTTACGTTCCTCTTTTTTTTCTCGTCGAGACGTATGGCTGAGTGGTTAAAGGCGACGTCTCAGAGAAGTGAGGTTGCACACGTGCGGGTTCGAACCCCACAAGATCACGAAACAAATTACTTAGCTATTTTACTTTTTTTTTCTTCAATTTTGTATTACATATATCGTCCATGTAGAAATCACATTCGTATATAAACGCACCTATACACACACACAGACACACACACACACCATATCCCTCTTTTTTGTGTTGGAGACCATATTGCTTCGACTGCTGCAAAATTTTGCAGGCTGACTTTGTCAAACTGATCATAATATGTAATGACGACGACGAAGGTGTTGTACTTTGAACAATTGTCTTTCAAGACCACATCATTGTTTTGTACTTTGATGACGTCATCACACTGAAAATTGTGATTAAAGGCAAGGTATCAAAACCAGCCGATTATAGGTTTTATGTTTACGGCACGTATTTTTCCCAAGTTGCCAGAAATGGCATAGCGACATCAGTAGTTACAAGGCCGCATTTCCGTCTAGCAATGCAATACATGTTCACGCGGCCACGTTGGTTGAGTGGGCATTGACTTTTCTCCCTGTAATATCTATACATTTCTTTTTTGCCTTACCATTTCCGTGGATGTCCCGTGGCCGAGAGGTTAGGGAAACGGTTTTGCATGCAAACTCAATTATAACTTCAAGGTGTCTATATCACATTCTTGTCTTTGTCGATCACAGATGACCGACATCTGATAACCCCAAGCGTATCACCTAACTCGTCAGTCTGACGAGTTTCATATCTCGTTGTGAAAATTGTATACGGTAGGATGTTTTGTGATACAACAGACGTACACATATGCATCAAATGTGATATCTTGAGCATTTTTTAAATCACTGCTCTTAACCCTAAAAAGACTGGGCTATTTTGGTAGCTCGAAAGACTGGGGGGGGGGGGGCCTAAAGGGCCCCCCCTTAAGATCTCGGCCATGGATCGCGCGACCGCCGCGGAAATTTGCACAATGGTAGTGTGCGATGTAATCTACAAGATCGTATATTTAAATTTTCCAAAATAGTCTTCTTTTATTTTATTTTGATTAATTATGCTAATTTATGCGAGAAATCAGACCTTTTTTATCTAAATCAGTAAATAAAGCTCCAAAAGTGCTCATTTTTGGTCTAGATATTCTGTGTAGCATTCTTAGCAATTGTACTTGAAAAAAAATTCGGTATCAAAATTAATTTCTTATTTATTTTATTGTTTTATGAATTTCTTATGTATTTCTTTGTTTTTTGACCTTTTGTTTTTGTTGTTTTTTTCAGCAAAATTTGTGGCAGACCCTTTTTGAAGCATAATGCCACTAAAACAAATTGATTTTAGCAATTGAGAGTAAAAATAAGCATATTTATATGAACCATGTGATAAAACTCAATTTGTATTGACTTTGTACACAAAATCGCATTTTTGAGCCATTTTCGGTCTCACGTGCATGTACAAAAAGTTATGTAACTTCAGAACCGTACCCCCGGGGGTCACAAATTTGGTGTCAAAATGTGCGGGAAACTCGAAAGAAAAAAGTCACAGAGCATCGCGGCGAGAGCATTGCGTGTTGCTGAGTAATCGCGCGAAATGTCGAGGGGGGGCCTTTTAGGCCCCCCCCAGTCTTTTTAGGGTTAAAGGTAAACAAGACCTTTAAAGGTCCAATTTACCTTTGGGAGCAGTGATTTCAAAAATGTTCAAGATATCACATTTGATGCATATGTGTAGGTCTGTTGTATCATAAAACATCCTACCATATGAAATATTTGCAATAAAACCTAAAATATAAGGAGATATCAGGGTTTTTCTCAGTAAACCGTAACTGTATACGGTTTAGTCTGGAAACATTTTTATTATAACTATTGTTCACATTTTGTGTATTTAACAACACTTAACATCGATTATACGGATTCAAATTTTGACAGTGGTTGTTTCTATCCCTAACTCACATTTTAGAACTATTTTAAAGCACTATTGCTTTCATCTGCAAATGGTAAATTATGCCTTTAAGTTCCATAGGCATGAATTCACTTAGGGAGTGTTGGTGCTTATCTTTTCGAGGCCAGAATCGGCATTTTGAAACATGATTAAATTTGTGCATTTACGATCAGCATTTTGCTCTAATCACGTTTACAGGGGAAGCATTACCACAAAACACATTTTAGGACATTTACAATGATGTCATCTCAATGCCTTTCCAGTCTGTGTGTATAAGTAGACACTGATTCCTCCACTAAATTCCATGGTCTACATGGCCGCAATTATCACGATCCACTGACTTGATACGAGCTTACGTCTCACCTGTCTCGAAATTCGAAGGGACGAAGGAGGGGGTAGGGCTGAGACAAAGACAGCTGTGGCAGTCTGCAGATAGGAAAGATTCAGATTCTGTGGCATAATGCTGTTGGGAAACTGGCAAGACTTTTTTTGAAAGTCTTTGTCAATGATCATGCATGTCTTATCACTGCTTGTTGGTGGACTTAAAGGGAAACTCTGCCCAGGATATACATGTGGATTCAGTAATTCAGAAATGTAAGCAGATCACATCAGTAAAGTGTGAGAAATAGCAAACAATACATTCAGAAGTTATGAATTTTTGTAGTCTTCTTATCTGTACCAAGGGTGGCTAATGGATTAAACAAAACATACAAGTTCATAGAGATGATTTGGGGGTAAATTCCTAATACCTATAAGCATGCTTTACAAATCAAAAGACCATCATGCATATTAAAGATATTTTGAAATCACAGAGTATGAGATATATATGAGTCTCACATATGTGTGACTCTTCCAGACATGGTAACATGTGATGACATCCTGAAAGATGCAAGTCACTGTGCAAATTGAGTTCTCCAACTTTCAGCAAAAGCACCCGGCTCCCTCTCAAGACAATCAGTTCTCTATCTGCTTGCTGGATATTTTAGAATGAGAAAGATTTCAAGTACTCACCGCTGTCCCCACCAGCAGAGTCTCCCCAACACTGACCTGGACTTTCAGACCAAACAGGCAGTTCATTCCTTTCACCTGTAATACAAACAGAAAACAAATGTCATGCAGGCATGGAGACAAGTTAGGACTAGTTAGGTCTTAATGAGAGTTATTGTGGTACACAGAACCTATGTAGGAACAGAATGACCCCTGGTTGATATCAAAACATAATAACACAGTGCCTGTAGCTATGTTTGTGGATTAAACACATGTTTATGACTTCACCACGCATGTGTTACCACAGAGCACAGAGATCAATGGGAATTTCAAATGATCACTATATTACATTCATATTCCTTTCAGAAACTGTAAGATACTATGCCTATAAAATGAATTGAGTGACTTTCAACATTGAGACAATTTTAACTCTTTGAGTACCAGTCCCGAGTATGTGCAAACAGGTGTCAATTGGAAATGTTTGTTATAGCAAAATCACTTTATCCTCAATGGGTTAAATGTAACTTCAGCATGCTGATTTGAATGTGCAGTTGTCTACACAAAACATAATGACTTATATACACACTATTTGTGGCCAAGTAGCTGGTACGCAACAATTAAATACAAAAACAGCAGCAAAGATACACTCCAAGCATTACAATATTTGTATGATAACACAATGAACACCTGCCATCTGCACAAAATAATCCAAAACTGGAGAAACACAAATTTTTCATCACTTACAAAAAGACCCCCTCCAAAAACTGACTGTCCAAGGATGCTTACCTTGAGTTTGTTGATCATCTGCCTATGAAGTTCATACTCCATGAAGGGGAGAGCCTGCAAAACAAAAACCAAAGTCTAGATATGCATTTTCACAAAACCATCACAGCTTTGCATTGCATCAAACAATGCATTCGAATATGAGGAATCTTTTACCAGCATTAAGTGATCTACTGGAGTAACAAAGCAATTATTCTAACCCCTCATAACTGTTTGAGCTGGCTCCTGATCATATCTTTTCAATTGAATTCAGCCAGGAATAACATATTTCACACTTTTATGACAGAAGAATGAAATTTCCATTATTTCTTCTTCTCCTTCTTATTCTGTACATGATCAATGGAAAATTATGAGGTGATGACATCATCAGCTCACTCATTTACATATTCATATCAACTGTTCGAAAACTTTAATGCAAAAATTAGCAAATTTTAAGCACCATAAAGTGAAACTTCCTTGCTTTTAATCCATTTATTTTTCAAGTTTTCACTGTTTTGCTTGTAATATTTCATCCTTTCTTTTCAGATTATCTTTCTATTGCTCTGGAACTTCAACATTTTTGTCTGGCATCCTCTGGCAATACACAACCAGCGATACATTGCCTTAAGCAGGGCTCAACACTAAAGGTGGCCCGGTAGCCCGGGGCCACCAAAAATGAAAGTTGGGCCACCAAATTTCAAAAAAGGGCAAATTTGGTGGCCCACCTTGGGCCACCACATTTTTTTGAAAAGAATGTCAATAAATTTGTAAGTTTTTGCGCCGGAAATGCATAAATGCATGCAGTGAGTGTGTGACTCATTAAAAAAACAAACAAACAGGACTTTAAATGTTCTTTACTGGGGTTTTTTTCGGGCCACCAAATTTTTCTTTCGGGCCACCAAAAATTTGAAATTGATGATTTTGGTGGCCCCATATAGAAGTTAGTGTGGAGCCCTGCCTTAAGGCTACATCACAAGCAAAAGAAATCATGACAACTCTAAAGGAGCAAAAGAAGTGAAAGCATTCCCTCACAGTCATAAAGTGAATATTTATCAAATCAATTGTCATTTTTTGCTTTACTTGACTTGTTTCCTGAAAAGATATCTGTGCCGTAACTTACCAATTCTGGAAATCTTGGTGATAAGGTGCATACTGTTAGCTGACACACAAATGCTCTATTTGCACTTCATACTTTTATACTATGTTACGATTTGTTTTGTAAAGTGCTATTGAAAATCTTTTCAAGTCTAAAATGTGCTACATAGAAATTTGCTGTTATATTATTGTCAAAAGGCGTTTTCCATTTTTTTTTCTTTTTCAGACGTATGAGTTTGGACACATCATGTATTCCCTATTTTCTAAAAGAATTAAAAGTTCTATATCACAGACGGTTCTACATAAACCGATTTTACACAAAATGAAAACATTTTCATCTTCAAATGCACCGAGACATACACGTACATCCTGAAATGAAGAGCAAGAGGTGACTACAATCGGTAATGCACAAGAACAAGCGAGCTGCAACTTACGTCACTTATGAGAGCTGCATTGGCTTCCCCAGTGGTCTTCTTTTTGCTTCGACACACTCTGGAAAACAGACGGAAACAGATGAAGATTTGCTTTAAATAAACTCTTCGACAGTTTTTTACACATGTCTATTGAAAGTAAAGTAGTTAAGTTTTGGTTTCTGGTCATTTCTTTTTCGTTTCTTGTCGTTTTGTTTTTGTTTTTTTTTTGTTTTTTTCAAACATAAAGCATGTATACAAGTACTGGAGGCCCCTGTGAACAGGATGCATACTGTTTGTGTTTATTGCATGCTACTTGTTGAGCTATACACTATATTATCTTCATACACACACACACACACACACACACACACACACGTATAGACACACATAAGAATAAGAATGAGAGTCAAAATGGGGTTTGTGGGTTGCATATTCTGAACTTTAATCTTAGCGCATTATAAATCAAATGGATTTAACAGTGTGACTAACAGTTTGTTTGCAGTGAGTGATTATTTTGTGTAAATATAATTATTCTATACTGTTCTTGTCCTCATGATTTTCTTTTGATAGATTCTGGACTGCAGCATTACCATTACATACTTATATACCTATTTTCTAGTCTATTCCTATAAAGGGAAGTTCTGTACCAGTCAAAACCTAGTTTGATTAGAAAGAATAACATTTCACAAGCACAACTGAGAAACTTTAATCAAATACGAAGAAAGAAAAATATAAGAAGTATCAAAATTGTGAAGTTTCACTGACTTTCATCAACAACAAAAAAAGTTCTTGAACAGTCAATATGACCATGCAAATAGTTGAATTGATGAAGTCATCATAAGTATCCTACATCTAATATGATTTTCATCAAATTTTCATAATTGCGCTTACAACATTTTACTCTTTCTTTTCAGGCAAACTTTTAACTGGTCCAGAATTCCTCTTTAAACATAGACACTGCAGTCCCAAACTTTGTAAACTAAATCCATGTTATGGCGCATTTATACCAAGAATGGAAGCGGCAACAATCATGTTTTTTGCTATGGTGGGCCAAAAGAAATTATGTCTGGATCTGTTAAAAAATCAGTAATTCAGTATAAAATCACCCAAAAATGTTATTCTTATGTCAAAATCAAGAGCAACAAAATAACCAGTAGAAGACTTATTTTGCGACAAAATTATCTGCGGGGAAGTGATATGCCAACAATCTAGAATGACTCTCACCTTGCCTGAATGCAGCAGCCATGCCCTGTGTACTGCAGGTTGGGTGGCGGCTCTATGGTGGTGAACAGGACATCTGGAACTTTGTTACGCCTGGGGGAATAAAGATCAGCCATGAATGTGAATGCAAATTAAAACATCATCAACTGCAATATGCAGATATAAGATAAATTAGTGCACATCAGCACATGTATAATGAACAACTGGTGGCTGGCTGTATTACACGATGGAGGATGTGGTAATTCTAAATATGTCAATTGACTTTTTGGAGGAACAGTTCTGTGAAACAAACAATACTTGATTTTCGAGACAAAAATTCACATCATCACAGTGAAGCAAACGATGCTATTCATATACATCACTCTAGGAGCTCCAGAAAAAAAAAAAAGTAAGCAGGAACAAATCAACATTCACATGCATTTCGAGATACTTCATGGCATACGTGCTTCGAAATGTGCACGGCACACACACAAGCACTCCTGTTTACCAAATCCATCTCTAGCATCTGTGTGTCAGTTCAATCTCTTTCGACGCATACCTGCATATTGCACACTTTGTGATCTGAACGGGAAACGGAAGAGCTGACTCGTTGTACGGGAGATGACACATGGAACAGTGTGGGTATGAGTCAGGGCTGGGGATTCCAGCATCATTCCTGTAAAAAAAAAAAAAAAAAAAAAAAAAAATGAAGCCATTTGAACAATTTAAGAGGAATCAAAAACCAACACATAAGCAAACAAATCAACAGACAAACTTCTACTCTAACCATACCTTTTCACATCCATGTTTTATATCTGAATTGCGCAAGTTCCAGCATTACAAGAGCCCTTTAGCTGAAGTGTAGTTACTATTACTTTTATGCATTGTATAAACAGTAAGTCACAGATATTTTGTTCAAAATCTAAATGTTATTAGATACATTCCTCAATGCATCTACCTTTATCTTTATATCTGTTTTCCACATGAAATAACAGCAAGAATACTAGGATAGCATACAAATGTACTTTCAAAGTTGGGACAGTTCGCTTTAAATTCACAAATGTTCATAGTGTACACAATATCGAGAATCTTGAAATCTCCTACTTTTGTGCCACATCACTCTAATTGCAAATATGATCTTAGACATATTGGAGTACATATTTACTGAACTTCTATTGAGCTAGAACTGATTATGCTCACTTTAGACATGCACTGTGACACAAGGTCCATTCAAAGAATACTGAGAATTAAGTTTTTGAAGGTGCACTTCTATCAAATGTGAAGTACACCTTGGAGTTACAAATATACATGAAATTATACATATAAACAAGTACATGCATACATACATACATATAGGTAGACAGATAGATAGATAGATAGATAGATAGATAGATAGATAGACAGATAGATAGATAGACAGATAGATAGACAGATAGATAGATAGACAGATAGATAGATAGATAGATAGCTATAAAATAGATAGACAGATGTATAGATATTAAAAAGACAGAGATAGATAGAGGGTGGAGAGGGCTGGCTAGCTATATAGTTGGATACAGACATTCAATAGAGACAGACAGGCAGACAAAGAGAAAAAGAGAGAAATGAGGATTCGCAACAGGTGTAGCAATTATCTACCTCTCTATGATTGGGGGCGTTGTTGCCTGCTGCTCCTTGTAAAACTCAGTCCTATCCAGAGACATGGTGAGGACTGGACTGTTCTGCTGATTGAGGGCGCTATGCTGCACAGCCTCCAAGTTCACAATCGCAGCGGTGCCCGAGGCAGACAGCAAACAGATTTCTTCACTGTTACAAAGTATGTGAAAGACCATGAAAGGAGGAAAATAATAGATAAGAGAGCCACCCAAAATGATACAATATGAACCAATCTTTACCTATATCAGGCATCAACGATCTTCAAGGAAATCGGAAGTCTTTTCAATTTCACAGATATTAATTTCTTCACCAAGGAATCCAGTGGCATCTCTTCCTGTATCTTAGAGGGAAATATCTCTTCCAGTATCTTAGATAAAAATTCAACATACTTAACTTGTCTTGCATAATAAAACAGCACTTGCCTTGCCTCTTTCACAAGGCAGGAGGAATAATATTATCCTTAACATATGTCAGTACAGTTGAGAGAATGTGTACTTTTTCCAAAAGTAAAATTGTCCTTTAAAACATAGTGGCTTCATGCAAATAAAAAAAAAGAAAAAAAAAAAAGGTCTGACTGGCAGGATGAATGAGAGAATTTTAATACCAAATGCTGGTGGTCTCCTTGTATCCAACCACAGCATGGCATCCCATGGCAACGGCATGGGAGCGGATCTCGGTTCTGAGCTCCCTCCACCAGGCATCCCTCGTCTCCGGTTCGTCTGTCCAGGAAGAGAGTGAGAGCGAAAGATTGTGATGAGTCATTCAAGAGTCCCTGTTTGATACAATAATAATCATCATACCAATGCAAATCATAACAACAATTACGATATTGATAAAAACATGTATGATGATAATGATGATGGTATGACTCATAATTGTCACGTAGAGTCAGTCATCAGACATTATGATTCTTTGATTGAATTGGTCTTGGTTCACTACCCTCCATGTTCCATTCAGTAATCACACCTAGCACAAGAATGCTACAATAGAATTACCTGTCAGCAAATGTGTGCACCATAGTGTAAGCTTATTCATAACTGTTAACTTTAGTCAAGCAAGATTCTTTGGCAGCATCTGTGCTGTATACAAAACTGTACACAATGCGTTACACTGATTATGAGCCAAGCGCTCGAAATGTACATACAATGCTCAGGATCCAACCGAGCAAACTGGACACCAGGTACGGGCAGTCAGAAACTGACAGTGAATTAATCCTTGTTCCCAATGAGCTTTGCACAAATATGAACTCCCATGTTCTACTAAAGTGTGAAGAAGCATGGCCATGCATATACTGTAACAATCATGACTGTCAGTCATTTATATAATGACAACTACCAGGAGACTTTGCCGGGTGAAAAGTTACCTGGGTTGTGGATTCTGTCCAAGAGTTTGACAGATCTAGCCGAGACCATTCCACCAAGGTGGACCAGAAAGCCGGCGGGAAATGACGAGATGGTGAAGAAGGGATATTCCTGGAGAAAGAAATAGAGGCAAGCAGGGCACTTTCTAGTGGAAATTGCTTTACACTGCACTTACTATGACTCTCATGTCATATCACATAGGTTTCACTGAGCAAGGGACGAGCAGATTTACACGATATCTCTCCTGTATCATCGCCATGCTTAATTTTCTGTTGTATGCAGAACAATATTGTTAAAAATCCCTACAGGCACAGCATTCTATGGGTTACCATGGAATTATGATTGGGGAGTTTTGCATGCAAGGGATTAAGTCTTTGTTAGCAGGGGGGAAAACGAAAGTTGTTTAAACTTTGCAATGGCAAGCAGTGGCGTTGGATGTTAGGAATGAACTGCTGCAGAACGGCACACAAACTCAGGGTGATGTGGTGCACTCACAAACTAATAGGATTGTAAGAAGGATAGTGTCAATAGTATACAAAGGGGGAGAGAGAAGTCACCTGTATAACCCTTCCTTTGCCTTGTTTGCCAATTGGCGTGATGATTTGCACGTACACTAGAGTGCTTTCCTCACCAACTAGCACAGAAATTTGAAAACTAATCATCAATGGATAAAATTTTTGATACATAGTCCTCCTACTCCCCATTGCATCACCACAGCCTACCCAGTTGGACTAAGGTACATTGCTAGAACTGAGTAGACTCACAAATCTGCAACTCCATCAATATGGGACTGATTACTGAATGATGATTAAAAAAAAGCTTGGCAGTTTCACCCTAAGTCCTTGAGGACACAAAGGGTTAACAACTTTCTTTGTGTGTTGTATCAGTTTATCAGACAAGTTAACCCATCAAATGCTGGGGAAATTTTCCTGTAGAAAATAATTGTCATCATCTTATCAGCATTACAGTACATTGGTACCTCTGAATATCACTACATATATATTTTTTGAAGAAGGATGAGATCAGAACTAGTCAAATTAAATCTGCACAAAATCTGACAGAAATTTACAAACAATTGTCAATATGAGGAAGAAACTGGAAAATAAGCTTCTAAAATTGTTTCAAACGGAAGAATCAGCAATAAACAAACTGTTAAGTCTTAGAAACTCTTGAAACTCTGCAAGCAAAACAATTTTACATAAATCATGAAGGCTGAAGATTTGTTTGACTGTACTTTTGTGAAATACTAAGAACAATAATTAATAAATCATTAAAAAAAATACAGCTCAAAAACACTCAGAAATGTGTTTTCCATATCTCGATGAGTAAATTTGTCATAGTATGATAGCTGGTAATTCAAAAGCAACACAAAATCTTGCAGGTTTCAGCAAAGTAACAGCAAACTAACATTGCCATTGTGAATCTTGATTGCATACACCGGAAGGTGAAAAAGATTATAAGGTTATGGTAATCTGGCTGTCTGATTACTACTGTAGCAATGTTATCATAATGGAGAAAAGAGCAAACATAAATCTTGTACATTACGTTCTGTTCTTAATGCAATAAAACTGCAGATTATACGAACTGAAAGTATTTCATTCACAGCACGCACACACACACACACACACAAACACCACCACCACCACCACCACCTTGGGATTTTTTTTTTTTTTTGGGGGGGGGGGGGTAGGCAAGGGGGCAGGGTCAGAATGGAGGGTATTTCATCATTGCTGTTTCTTTGTTTTAACAATTCTGAAACAGATTCTTCACATTTTGGAGCTAATCGATCGAAAAGCATTTTAAGTTTAAATTCAGCAAAAATGAAAATAAAACACACCACTTTTAAGGAAAAAAAACAATACAAATTTTCATAACAAGTGCTAAACAAATTCACCTTTCCTACTCCTGATTATCATGACCAAAATTACTTTAAACCGCCACTGATTTCCTCTGTTTTGCATGGCACTTGGTTGTGTCAACGATCTGCAAATGTTAAAAAAATTATCTTGAGACTGACTCCACAGCGACCCTTCATCTAGTTTGTGTTTACAGAAATGTCTTCTCCAAGAGAATTAGTTTTATGTATAAGCCCAAAAAATGGCTCACTCAAAGAAAAGGTAATTACATTTTTGTTGTTGTCATGAACATGACAAAAAACCAATTAAACTCAATATTAAACAGAAAGGCACTCCACCGTTTGCAGTCAAGATGATTCGAACTCAAGAACAATTCTATTTCATAAAATTCAGGGGATGTGAGATGTCAGATCTGATATCAGCTAAGGTTCTACATATACCTCAGAAAATAATACTTGTTTTTCATTTCAGATTAAAATGTTGAGGACATTAGGAGAAAAAGAAATCCTTCAACCACACACACACATTGGGTAGAAGAGCAACAAGTTAGTAACACACTGAATCTAATGAAAACTTATAATCTAACCCAAAGGGTCAAACAAGGTTGAGTTGGTGCACAAACACAGACCCATGTAAGACCTACAAATAATAAGCTATTGTGCTGTATCATGGGAAGAGCTCACCGTATCACCATGTTGCATCTTTCAAAGGCAATTGAACATACATCAATATGCAGCGTTAATTATCAGGTCACTGTAAGGCCAATCAAACACTGAATACATCAAAGGGTCATTTTTTCCCCATTTTCCCCATTTTAGCTGTTTCAATCACTTTAATTACATCAAATTGAGTGTAACAACAAAATGTGGCAATTTCTGGATATGTCCACATGAATTTCAATCTCATAATAATGTTTGAGAGAATTATGGGCATTGCACATAAAACTGCTTATTTAAGTTCAGTTTGACATTACAGTTTCAAAATTGTATATTTATATCTGAAAACTGATGTAATCTGTGTCATACTATCAAAAATAATTACATTTCTGCATAATTTCATCACAATTTTAATTGGTAACTATTTAACACTTCTACAAAATATTCTCCGAATGTAGGCATTTGGTATAGAACATAAGACATACCATGGCTACAAAACTACAAAAGAATTTGCACTACGAAATGGAAACTTTCAGAAGAGATGGTCAAAACCAGCAAGTAAACTAGATTGTAGCAAAGCCATTATGATTTGCAATATATACTGTGTCATGATATTTTGAAGACAAGATTCATTACATTTTAAGAGTGATTGGCATGTCATAAAATCTCATGGCATGAATTGCCTTATGTGAAGACATATCTCGATACGATAGTTCTATCTATGACCTCTGAACTTGTTTTTACCACTGAAACTGACAGACTAATCATTGTAAAAGTTTTCATTGAAGGGTGACAACAATGATTTTGGGGTATATCATTTAAAGAATTGTATGTGTGACTAGAGAAGCTCTTACCAGCATGTCAATGTTATTCTGGGGCAGTATCGTTCTGGGAAGACCAACCCTGTGCGGTCCACTGCCACTTCCACTGCTGCCTGCTGTACCATGGCTGCCAGCTATCAATAGAATAACGACAAAGCAAGAAACGAATAAGGCCCCCTAAATTTTGACAAGACCTTGATTAGAGTGGTACATTGCATGCAGGATAACTAGGGAGGAATAAGGCGGAAAGCTCAGCTAATTAACACCACGTCCAAATGATATTAAAAAAAAAAATTCCCTATCACAACGTCAAAGAAAATAAGTTTGATGATAATTTGGCAGAAATAATATCAAGCTCTGGTGCTATCAAACATCAATTAACATGATGGTTTCTCAAAGGGGGCAATTCTGGCTGCATTGTAAGATTTTCTTTCCCGAGATAGCTTACTATACAGGGTTTACTCCATAAATGCCCACTAAATGTACCCCTCAAACCCAACATCGATGATTCTTAGAGTGACATTGCTTTTTGGGAACATCACACAAATCATGTGACTTTGAAGTGGAAAACTCAGCTGAACTCATTATGAAAGAGAGAACCTTGATCACCATTCACACAGCCACAATTACTCTCCTACCTTGCCCGGCAAGATCGGAGTCTGAGGCATATCTGGGGGGGACCGGGTTCTTTGTCGGTGAGTGAGGCATGGCAACTGGCTTGGCAACCCCGACTGCGGTCCCCGGTGATCCACAGGGAACTTGGGTCTCTTCTGGAACCTGCTCCTCTACTGTGTTCAGTCTGCAATAATTGAAATTAGATTGTTTGCTAGAAATTTTCATAATTTTTGATTTGCTTGTGACACCTTCAAGTCACTTGGCAGCAAAATTCCTCCATCTCACATTAAGGTAATGTGTTACTATCTATGAGTTTTCATACTATAGGCTTCCCCCTGGGTATTCACAGATATCATATAAGGTACAAACTTGCATTTTATGCAACAGGTTGCATTGGCAAAACAGTGAGAGATCAAGAAATTTTGTATGTTATTGTCTTTTTCAAAAGACAACATTTACAAAATTGGTAACACACGTATCATAATAGAGGTCTAGACCTTGAACCAACACTGACTTCAGTGGTTTTTCAATCAACTTTCATCAAACATTGTGAAATTAGAGAAAAATGGATCATCAGCATGTAAATTCATGTTTGTCCATAAAATTCATCAATACTTCTCTTTGTTGTGGATGTAAGGTAATGTAGCGTTTCAAATTCATGAAACTGATTGTCAATCAGTTGCAATGTAAAATTTGTTGCATCGGTCCACATGTCATCTCCTCCAGAGTATGTATCATAACTTAAAAACTTACAGTGCGTGGTTTAAACTAAATGAATGATTTGGGCCCATCACATTCAACAGGTGGATAATACAATTTCTCCTTTGGCTTGTCATTTTTCATTAACACTGTAAAATTTGAAGCCATCTGAACAGATTAATAAAACACAGCAATCTCTGAGAATTCTTAAAACACAGCAATCATCATTGGCTTACTCTTTTTGAGGAGTTGTTGGGGGCGGGGACTTTGCTATCTGTATGGTTGCCATGGTACCAATTCCCCTGACGACCACTCCGGATTCTCCTTCCAGGTCGAAGCACTGCCAGTACCTGCCAATATGTGCATATAGTGCATCTAAGATTAATATCTGCTACAGTGTGAATAGGGAAAAACTGCACTGGAATAAACATTCAGTTGACTGAATCAGTTTAAAACATTATGGTAATGATTGTTTTCTTTTGTATTGCTATTTTATAGAGTTAAACTACAGGCAATGTCTTTATGAAAGTATCAACAAGCTTGTGGCTTGCTACTGGACCAGAGTAACCTCTGACTGTACAATCATACCTGTGTGTGCATGGTAGACAGTTTATAGAAAAGAGGGTCTATGTTGCTGTCTTGGGTTCCTGTACTAACAGTCTTTGTGGTTTGCACTCTATATGGAACAATATAATTATAAAGTAGCATCAATATAAACAGTAGTAGTAACAGTGATTGCAGTAGCAGTAGCGGTAGTAGTAACAGCAGTAGCAGTATAGCAGTAGTAGTAGTAGTAGTAGTAGTAGTAGTAGTAGTTGTAGCAGTAAGTAGTAGTAGTAGTAGTAGCAGCAGCAGCAGCAGCAGGAGCAGCAGCAGTAGTAGTACAAGAAGTTGTAGCAGTACGGTAGTAGTAGTAGTAGTAGTAGTAGTAGTAGCAGTAGTGGTAGTAGTAATAGTAGTAGTAGTGGCAGCAGCAGCAGCAGTAGTGGTGGAAGTAGTAACAGAAGTAGTAGCAGCAGCAGTAGTTGTAGTAGTAATAATAGTAGTAGTTGTTGTGCTAGTAGGAAAGCAATATTACTTATTAAGTATTAGGGAAAAACCAGCAGCAGTAGTACTTCCAATGTATTATATTAATAGGTGTCGTAGTTATAGCAGTTGTGAGATATCAATCCTTTTGTTCACTGAGATTTGGGTCTGAATCTCAAGACTAAGAATTTCACTCCTCTTTCTTGACCTTGCTCTCTTGGCCGACATCTCTCCCTTCTCCAGTTGAAATAATAGCTTGTTTATATCCATGTTTATGTTACCAGATTCCAAGCCTGAATGTCACCTTGCAAACTGCCACTGTGCAAGCTGAATATAATCAGTCCTATGCCTGCAACCACTGAGTGAGCAAGGACTCTCTATGCCTGAATATTATGGCCTGCAACAGTGAGGTTATGAACTTTTGGCAACCATAGAAACAAAACAGTATTGGTAAAATCAGGGATAGCAGTTCTACGCAGCAGTAGTAGTAGTAGAAGTAGTACATGTAGTAGCAGTAGTAGAAGTAGTACATGTAGTACTAGTAGTAGTTAGTAGTAGCAGTAGTAGTAGTAGTAGTAGTAGTAGTAGTAGTAGTAGTACCGGTAGTAGTAGTAGTAGTAGTAGTAGTAGAAGTAGTACATGTAGTAGTAGTAGTAGTTAGTAGTAGCAGTAGTAGTAGTAGTAGTAGTACCGGTAGTAGTAGTAGTAGTAGTAGTAGTAGTAGTAGTAGTAGTACCGGTAGTAGTAGTAGTAGTAGTAGTAGTAGTAGTAGTAGTAGTAGTAGTAGTAGTAGTAGAAGTAGTACATGTAGTAGTAGTAGTAGTTAGTAGTAGCAGTAGTAGTAGTAGTAGTAGTAGTAGTAGTAGTAGTAGTAGTAGTAGTAGTAGTAGTAGTAGTAGTAGTAGTAGTAGTAGTAGTAGTAGTAGTACCGGTAGTAGTAGTAGTAGTAGTAGTAGTAGTTGCAGTAGTAGTAGTAGTAGTAGTAGTAGTAGAAGTCGTCATCTCAGTGGGGGTAGTTTTATTAGTAGCAACAAAAACAGTAATTTTACAGGTAGTAGCATACTGTATACACCAAATATTTCACGATGTTTTTAATTTCGTGAATTTCACAAGGCGGGTGCTATTTATGAATTTAAAAACACACCTAAATATTTCTTTGTAACGTGCATACATACATTTCTGTGACCAGTGCTGTTCTCCACAATCATGAATTTAACCACTCGCCAAATTGTCGGGAAGTCCCGATTCGCGAAAATTTAGACTCGCTAAATATATGGCGTATACGGTAGGCTAATCATAAGGAACACAGATTTGTACCCCAGCACTGCATTGCCCTCTGCCTCCAAGACTTTGAGTCCGATCTTCCTCTGCAGCTCCCCAGACAGCTTGGAGAAGAGCCTCTGACGTGCCTCGTTGGAGGCTCGTGGGGAGCGGATCATGTCTATCCACTGGGAGAGAGAGAGGCATGATATCAGTATCAACAACAAAACAGATTATCATCTATATAGGACGTTTTAGCGGCGCATTGAAAACGCGTATTGTAGTCCGCTCAATTTTTACCGTTCAATATCGGAGCATATTAAACGAAACGCATAGACCAACGTATAAATTCCCCATAGGCTACCGTGGTTAATTGCCGTTCAAGATCACACCATATTAAATTCTGTCTTGTCTGTAACGCGAGCGCTTGCTGAATGCGCAAACGCTTGCTACTAGTGCGCGGCATTTTGTTACAATTCACAAGCACGCAAACATCTTGCTAGTTGCTTGTTTCATACGCAGTTTTAGGGGCTTCCCCTTTTCAGTGCTGGGACGCGACTGCCAGGAGTCAACTTCAAAGACGAGAAGAAGCCCGGTAATTTTGAGCAGTTTATGCTTGCTCTACTTGATAGTATAGATGATAATAATTATATTGGATGACCTTGATTCATGGGATACCAGGGGATATTTCACTCCTTAGGGTCAATATTGCACTCATCTTCGATTCGTGCAATATTGGCCCTAACTCGTGCAATATTCCCTGGTATCCCATTCATAGCCATCCAATATAATATAATTATTCTTTGATTGTGGCAGTCTGTGGTATTCAATAATATTCAGTTTGAACTTATCGCTAACTCCTCGAAAGAGAACACTTGATACCAAGAGACTTTCATGAATGCAAAATCATCACCTGAGCATTCATACACTGATTTGCAATGCTACTATCCCTCCCCCTCCCCCCCCCCAAAAAAAAAGAAAGAAAGAAAGGGCATCTTGTGATAACAAAATACATCTAGACAAGAATAAATGTTCTTGTTTAGATAAATTTATCAGCATATAAGCAATGAGTACTAACTTCAATACCTGAATTTCCTCTTTATCTTCACTTTGCAACTATGAGGGACATGATCAAAAGGTGTTACATCTACTAGTACAAGACAGAAGGAAATATCAATTGTGTAAAAGTACATAGCAACTACTTAGTCCACCACAGTCATTTTCTTGACAGTTTTTGTTAAACTCTTTGAGCCTTTTCTACCTAACCTGGACTATATTATCAAGAATGTCTTGGTATTTGCATTATCAGTTCCTTGGCATTACAGTTCCACACAGTAATGTATATAAAACAAAGGACCCTCTCTTCATTATCAGTGATGGTACAGTGTATACAAAGACTACGAATGTAAGGATCCTTTATATCTCAATTCAAGCAAAATTTTATCTGACAACATATATTGGGTATCATGATAGTATGTCTTTAACATTCAGTCAAAAGGAACCACCATGCGAAGAATTGAAAAGAAAAGAGAATGTGTTAAAGTGTCTTCCTGTCAACACAAGATGGAACTGTTCAGCTAATCATCTAAATTTCACAGTGCAATTATAAATTGTACATCACACACAGAAGCCATTATGCGACACTATATCAATGGCTATGTTTACAATCATTGCTTACACACACACACACACACACACACACACACACACACACACACACACAAAATATTTGCACTTGGGAATGATGATATCCTTGAAAAAAAAAAGATGAAACCAACAGAAAATGAAGATGTAGCACAATTCATACACCTCCTGTAATCCTTTACCTGATGTTCTGGGTCATCATTCACCACAAGTTCCTCCACGAAGCCATGGATCGCTGTGACTATGTAGCCTGATGGCATTGTGCTTGCTGTTGAATGAATAGATACAACATCAAAAGAACTACAGTCTGAGAGATGATTTAATTTGACAAGTTGAACTTCCCACCTAATTAGGTTGAGTAGGAAATGTTCACAAAGTGGTACGGCCATTTTGACAGGGGCATGTCTTGACATTGAGCTATTTGGTGAAAACATGAAATTTTGAAATTCCATTGCTTTTAATCATTATGTCTGATTATCATGAAACTGCCTCCATTTAGTTAGCCCGACTTTAATACTGTGTTTATCATAGCTTAACTCAAGCATGGGGTGAAATTATACTTTACAACTATCCATGAATTTCATGATACTGAATAGGTTGCCCACATGTTAATATTTGCACATACACCGACATGAATTATGATTAGTCTAACCCTTTTTGTGCCAGGGACATTGCCCACTAGTGTGAACATTATTACAGGGTTTCCTGTGCCAATCGGTACTCAAAGCAAACAAAGGATTACGTAATAAGAAAACAAAAACAAAAACAAGAGCACACACTGGAATAGGTGATCCACTCCTGGAGAAGCACTCACTATTAAAAAAGTGCACTCCAACGGAGGACTGCCTGAACCTGTTGACATCCTCAATGAGATCCACTTTGACAATAATGTAAATCTCCCCACGAATGCCATGCATGGTGTCATAGATGGGAAGCCAGCCAGCAATGTCCGAGACGCCATCTTTCCACAGGAGGGGATTTAGATCTATGTACACCTGAAGGAGTTTAATTGATGTAAAATTTCAATCATAATCATTTACATCCCACAGTAAGCATTTCGTCAAGATTTTGATAGAATTAATAAAATCAGTATTCTGGGGCATTTGATTTCATTCCTCTTTTAACTTTTCAACTTTGATATGAATTATTTTTCTGGAAGTATATCCTCAGGTTTATTAACAATCGCTAACACAAATTTGCTTGCCACTTCTGTGAAATTCTTGCACGTCAATCACCATAATCCATGTCAAATGTTGTAGTCTTCCCAACCTCAACAAAGCACTTTAACTACTCTCATCCTGTTCACATCTTCTCGATTAGCTTGCATTATGAAGCTGTGTAAGTGAGCCACTTATGAAAACATTGAAGAAATTACAATGTCTGGATATAGATGATGATGAATGAAAAACTGAACACAGGCACCTCTGGTACATATCATATCAACAAAGACAACGAGTAATACTCACTTTTCCAATGGCATCATGAGCACTGTAGGTATCATGATCCATTACCCTGCAAAGAATTACATGAATGTATGTATGACGTCATATTCCACTCAATCTGTTTGATAAGTGCTCTTCCTCAAAGACACTTATGGCCTGAAGCTTCAGCTCCCTGCTGGGGAAATGAGCCATTCCTAGGCCAACCCAGTGCCTCTTTATGTTTCCAAATTTGTTTTCTGATGCACAGATTTGACAAAAAATGTATCATTGCCTACGTTCCCTCATGAATTTATGCGCCTTACACTCAGGCACATCATTGTCATCATAGTCACATAGAACAATCATGTCATATTATATCATATCATATGTCATATCATATCATATCATATCATATCATATCATATCATATCATATCATATCATATCATATCATATCATATCATATCATATCATATATCATATCATTTCATATCTGTCATATCATATCATAATATATTATATCTTATCACATCAAAGAAAAATTTCCATGCATTTTCTAGGAATTTTAACTTACCGAATTTGCAAAGGCTCATCTTGTAGCTCTTCATCATCAACCTATACCAAAATATAAATCTAAATCATTGAGCATTCTATCAAAAACGAAAGAAAAAAATTGTCATGGGATATGAAATGCAAAACAACATATAAAACAAAGAAAACCTTACTTTGCCTGATCTTGTGCTTTTAAAAACAAACAGAAATATTGACTTTAGTAGAGATTTACCAATTTAACAAGATGACAGAGAATAACTCAAATGTGGAAAAATGTGAAAGCTTGACCCTCCAGTTTAACTCGACTCAAAACATCTCCAGCAGGGTGGCTTCACAGGAGAGAATATTAATCGAGTACATGAAATGACAAGATATGAGAACATTTTCTGTATTAAAAGCTGCTTTCAAATGACTTCAAAATCAACAGGTTACATACCTCAAATTTGAACCATTCTGAATTCCACTGAGGGTTGAGTGACTTCCCATAGACCTCTGTTTTGTGGGTGACTTGACCAAAGCGCACCTGTTGATGTCATGACATTCAACAGAAAAAAAATCAAAAAAAATTTTTTTTTAAATCTTAGAACAGGCTAGGGTGGCATATCTACATAGACAAGCTCCTTGTATGTAAATGTGCACCATAATAACATGCTTCCATTCTCTATCATTTCAGAATGAATGTTGTCTCTTAATTGTTTTCTTTTTACTGTGTAAGACTATAAAGGCATTGGAACAAGGCTTATACAAAATATCATATCTTTCTTAGTTTCTGGAAATACAGAATATCATGGACTTATGAACAAGTGCTATTCCACAATCAGAGAACCCTCGATAGATCAAACCAAGACTGAGCAGACAAACAAAGCTATGAAAAAAAAAAAAAGGATGATCAAGGAGGTTCTTTATGAAGAACCCCCCCCCCCAAAAAAAAAAAAAAAAATAGAATTAAGAAAAATTAGAGTTAAAAAAAATATATATATAAAGGCACTGGCCTCCCATGACAATGTCAGACTCCATTTGATGAAGGAATAGAGTTAATTTGATAGTGGGACAACTTGTGTATTTTACTACAAATACCTCAGCAAAGGCATCCGCCAGGTCACTAGCCCTGTCCATCACAGGCAAGTCCCTGGCTGCCACCACTCGCACTTTCAATTTGCCAGGCATCCTGAGTCATCATCTGGGGTAATGAACACCTGAGAATTTCTTCACTTCAGCTTCAGTATACAATATAGTCTTGCCTTGCTGGATCCGACGAGGCTAAACTCAGCACGTGTATCTGGAGTAGTGGATATACATCCGTATCAGAGATGCTACGGGGTGTAGCATTACGAGTAATAACAATTAAACCCTCCCTAGATGTCTGATTAATATATTGACTCGTAGGGTAACATCCCCAGTATTTGGTCACTTAAGCTTTTTTTGCAATATTTTTCAAACTAAATTGATACATACATACATCATATCTACAGCTATGTAGCAGTATGTGAAACATATCAAATTTCTTTAATCTCAACTTTCATTTTGTTATCTCACAGAATTGCACAAAATCCCGAAATATTTCACCTTGAAAATTCCCCAGTATACGGTCACCGGCACCAGTATTCAGTCACGCGATGTGCGCGTTCAAAGTCAATGCGTGTTCAAGGCAGCTGAAAAATGCGCGCGCCTGCTACCTTGTTGGCGCAAAATTGCATCGGGGATGTTGCGGCGACCATTAGTAACCGAATACTGGGGCCTCGGCACTTGCATTCAACCCTTGTACATTGGGACACTGTATCGGCACGTACGGAAATTTTGTTTTTCTTTTGCGTTTTTGAGGATACAATTACACTCCAAGCTTGCGATAAGCGAAAAATCCCGCGAGAGAATGGCGCATTTCTCAATTTTTAGCGCTTTTTCGGCAACCCGTACTCTTAAAACTGGGTCTAATCTGCGCGCGCTTTTGGAAAGTAGCGCCGCTTCTGTACTTTTGACGGTAAAATTTGGGATTTTGGATGGATTTTTGGAGGGGGCTAAGGGAGTTTCCTGTTGTGAATGAGTGTGCAAGTATGTGAATTAATGTGATTTGCGTGTGTTGTGACAGTTGAACTTACTGGGTGGTGACTAGTGATAAGTGACCGAATACCGGGGGCTGACCGAATACTGGTGCCCTTAGGGCTACCCTAGGTCTTATTACATTCTAAACTTCAAAATAATACAAATCAGTTGTTCACCTCCTGAAGATCATTTTCAATTCTATTGAGATATTTGTTACTGCATGAGTAATCATGTCAGAAGTATTACAAATATCTTCAATGAATTTTGACCCTGCTGTTTACAGATATACACTGGAGTCTATCTTGACCAAAAGATCGGTCTGTATCTGTCCGTCAGGGAATGTTACGCGGAGACTGCGTCTGGCTTCACGGATCCCAGAGGACAGCGTTAATGGCAAAATATCAAAGAGTCCTCCGGACAGACGGATCTTTCTGTCTACGTCTAGAAACTACGTGCCTACCGTACTATGTATAGACTTAAGGGGATGCCTACCTCAGTACCTGGCCTATAAAAATCGTTACTCGCCGAGCGTCGTCTATGACCATGACTACAGTCAGTAACCAGTGAATGGATCATCCTTGCCATCATCCAACATTGATGGCTTACACTCTGTTCACGAATTTTCACGCAAAGTTAACTAATCGATCTTCCAAAAAGTGATTGCCAAGTCTAACGTTAATGTTAGGATCTACAGTACACAACACAGCCACCAGCACCACACAGCAGCACAGCAAGAGCACTCTCAACCACACGGAAAGCAATATGTGGGACAACGTTAATCCAGCTTGTGTCCGCAGCCTGGAAATGTAACCCGGCAGTGACAAGTCTGCCTTCATTGAAAAACCATAATCCTCAGTCATATATTAACAAAGACTCTGTTCATAAGTTATAATGAGAGAAAGAGTAAAATAATGGTCTGTCAACTTACTAAATAAAGAATTACGTTTCCTCCTTTGCACCCTGCGGCTGCGGGCGGGTGTGCGTGCGACGGTGCGTTGTTATTGTTGTTGTTTACGTTTACTCGCAGGTCGTGCGCTTGTCCCGTTCTTCATTCTGCTATGCCTGAATAATGTCGGACTTCAATTATTCCACGGTATACATTACGCCAACGACACGGTAAATTTTGAATATTATTTTGCGATTTCGATACTCTATACTTCCCTTTTGCAAATTCTGCCGGTCTTTAACCCAATAAAGCCCAGGGTATTTTATATATTTTACCATCGACTACACTGCTTCAAATTTTTACTTTGTTATTTCTATTCCTAACTAACATTTTAGAACTATTTTGAAGCACTTATGGTAGGTTTTTGTTTCATCTGCAAATGGTAAATTATGCCTTTAATGTAGGCCCTACTAGCTGTCGATTTAGTTTTCGTCCGATTAATAAGCCTTGTTTGTGATCATGGATCATTGTGATATAGGCCTGCGGCTGTAAGGCACCTATAAGTTGTAGAGTAATTTTGACAATTGAGTGAACAACATAATAAAAGAGTATTTAAAACAAACGCGTAAAATGACAAACACTCAGGGCCTGATCGGAACGTTCATGGGGGGGGGGGGGGGGGGGGTCATGCAGCGGTCATTATACCAGATAATCCATAATAACCCTCCAACCACCCCACCCCTTTATTAGACGAGAGGAATCTAAGGGCGGAACCTTCAGATAGTCATGGGTGTTGTTATTACTCTTCTCCACTAGGCCTATTTTTCCCATTTTTTTTTGAAAGACACCAAAAAAAAAAAAAAAAGAGAAAAAAAAAAGGAGGAGGAGGTAATTTGGCCTACTGAGTCAGTGCCTAGTGTCGGACTCATGGGCCTAATTAACTTGACACGTGGACCGTATGACTCGTGGGTGGACGGACTCGTATGGGATGACCCCGGCCCACATACTCAGTTAACTATCTCACAATAAACAGTGACAAATCTAGATATTATTACTATTTGAGAGGTTTGTTGTTGTTGTTGTTGTTGTTGTTGTTGTTGTTGTTGTTGTTGTTGTTGTTGTTGTTGTTGTTGTTGTTGTTGTTGTTGGGGGTTTTTTCCGCCCTCCGCCGAGAGCAGAGTTGTCCTGTAATATCTATTATTTGTCAAAAGACAATTTCTACGATATAGTTTTAGTTTGAAAAAGAAACAGACTTATATTTTCACATAAACAATTCATTAAAAAAAAATCAATCTTGAAGGATATTCTCTGAGTTTATTGTCTATCATTTTCTTTGTACTGCACCTTACTGTGACATCCCCCATCAGACTTGTCTTTCATTTATTTATTTATCTACTTATTTATTTATCTATTTTTACTGTTCCCATGCTGTGACGTCACGGATTGATGTTTTCTTTATCCCGTGATGATGCCACATGGATCTAACCAAACATCAAAAATGCATAACTTTTGAATGAATTGTTCTATTTTTTTCCTCAAACTTCAATGACGTGCTCTTCTTATAAATATTCTGCTTCACTTATCCCTTTATGGGTTCCACCTCCCGCCACCAAGTCTTTCTCCTAATCCATGTTCAAGCCATCATCAGCTATATACAAAATTCTTTCAGGCTTTCTCCCCCAAAACCACATCCTAAACCTTTCCGCATTCATCAGTGTTTACCATAAAACAGCTCCATTCTTTGAAAGACCAGAACAAGTCAGTGACAAATGGACTTATCCCCGAAACACACACCCTTCAGTTTTGGACGTTTTGACAAATCAGAGTATTATGATCAGGCTTGTATCTATGATAGACAGGTTTAGGCCTAGTTTTTGCGAATAAAATTGGCACTTCACAATAAATTCGCTGCGTTATTGATAGGGCAGAAAGGTTAGATGCAACTGGTTAAGTTGACTGAATCTGCCAAAAAAAAAAATCAAATATACATAACTTTTAACAGGTTCATGAGTTCACCAACTTTCAAGGAACAAATCCATGCTACATGTTACAGATTCTATAATCAAAGTAAACTTGAACAGAATGCTAGACGTTGGACTCAAATGTAGATGTAGGTCATGGAATTTCAAATTCAGCTATCATACAATCAACTTTGCTATACTCAGTGTTTATAGTTACCGAAATGGTTAGCATTCCACATCAAATGAATCTTTCGGTATTGTTCAAAGTCCAGTAAGTTTATTGACGCTTGTTGCTGTGGGAGGCAAGCTATGACGAAGAGAAGAAAAGAAGAACACAAGAGACGATGCTTACCCACAAAGATCATTATCTACAGGTGTATATTCACAGTCATTTAAAGTAGCTAAGGTGGTACCAATCCATAAAAAAAGATGATCCTTCAAATATATCCAATTACCGCCCCATTTCTATTCTGCCTGCCTTTTCAAAGATTCTTGAAAAATTGTGTATAACAGAGTTGATAATTTTATCACACGCAATGATTTGCTTAATCCTGATCAGTATGGTTTCCGTAAAGCCCATTCCACTGATGCTGCACTCTTGAAACTATACGACAGAGTATCGAGCGCCTTGGCGGACCATAAGCACGTGATAGGCGTGTTTATGGACCTCAGCAAGGCGTTCGATACTCTAGATCATGGTATCTTACTTTCCAAATTGCAGTATTATGGTGTACGGGGCGTCGCCCTTGATTGGTTTCTTAGTTACTTATCAAATAGATATCAATATATTGTTTACGATTCTCATTCATCTACTTTGCTTCCGTTAACATGTGGTGTCCCGCAGGGATCCATTTTAGGCCCGCTTTTATTCCTAATATATGTAAATGTGTCAGATTCATTGCAATATATTCTCTTTACCGATGATACCAATGTATTCTTTTCCCATGCTGATTACAATAGTCTTATTTCGAAACTGAATGCTGAACTACCGAAATTGTCACTTTGGCTCCGGAGCAACGTGTTATCTCTTAACTTGTCGAAAACGAGTTTTATTCATTTTAAAGGTTATAGAAGAACAAATCATGATCCAGAAAATAATGTGTTACACATAGATGATATTGCAATTGAACAAAAATCATGTATAAAATTTTTGGGTGTTGTTATTAATGAATATTTAAATTGGTCTGATCATATCAGACATATATCAAATCCTATTGCACGCAATATTGGTGTTCTACGTAAATTACGGTATTTTCTTCCGGTAGAAACTCTTTTTGTATTGTATAACTCACTCTTTTTCCATATATAAATTATTGCAACATTGTCTGGGCAACTTCATACAGTAGTATACAAATTCAATATTTTTGCTCCAAAAGAAAGCCATGCGTATTTGTGCTGTGACTGATTGATGACATCAATTTTTTACAGACTGCTTCCTTCACGTTTCGCTACAATATTCAGTGTTTACCTTCTTATTTCATGAATATTTTCCAACTCAATAAACAAATCCACTCCTATACCCTACAAGAAATGCCTCCAATATTCATCTTATAAATCCCAGAATTTGTTTAGCTAAAAAATCAATTCGGCATACTGGCCCAGACGTGTGGAATTCTTTACCATCTCAGTCCCGTGCAATTCGCTCGATTGGTTCCTCTAAAAGATTTGTTAAACATATGCTTGTTGCTAAATATCAGTGACTTAATTTACATATCCAGAACATGAATTCTTTTGTTACTTGAAGCATCTTCATTCTATGTTGTACTCTGCCTTCTGTTGTAGGCATGCCATGGAATGTTTCTCTATTTTTGTATGCAGATGTAAGTAACTGGTCTGTACGTTGCTACACCCAGCCGTTACCTGGCAACAGGGTGAATGCACCTGCAATAGTGTTGTATTTGCACAGTGTGTTATTGTACAGTGAACGAGGAGTCTTTCTATTTCTCTCTCTCTCTCTCCTGTTCTTTCTCACCATCTTTCATTATCGCTGTCCCCTTCTTCTTTGTTTTTCTTTCTTAGCATCACCTGCGTACATGTCCGTGTATGTTTTGTTGTGTAACTGTTTTTTGTTGTGTAAAACTAGTTTGTTTTGTTGTAGTTAAGTAAACCGATAGTTGGTTGAAACTGTTTATTTATTTATTTGTGTACGAGACCCCAATATCAAGCTCGGCTTACTGGGGATCCTCCTGTATGGTCGACCTTGACTTTTTTGTTTATTGTCACTATGTCTTCGTTCTCTGTCACAATGATTTGATTACCTGTCATGTGCAAAATCAGCCATGAATCATTATGAATCATGTATTTATTTCTGAAAGTGATCAGAGTTGATTATATTGTACCATACAGAAACAATAAAATGAAATGAAATGAAATGAAATGAAAATATGTATCCCCATGCGTTGAACCATGGAGGTACTACCTCCATGGTTGAACATAGCTCATCGGCGACTTAAAGGGGAAATTGCGCTCATTCAATCTAGATGACGACAGGAAAAAAGAGGGCAGAAAATGCCGCAAGTGCAGTAGGACCTAAATGCAGTAAGAGCAGATCGGTATAGCAGTTTTGTCAAAGTCAGTTTTGTCAAAGTCGGGTGTATGATAAAAAAAAAAAGGCTCTAGTTTCGAGAAACGGTATTATCAATTACGAACACATCATGAATTTTTGTCTAAAAATGAATGTGTCGTTATCACATTGTTATTATTGGACATGTTTGTCCGTTATAATACCCCCCGTCACACTAGAGGCGGAATGAGCCGGAATGCCGCTGGAATGAAAATTCCTACTGCATTCCTGCATATTCGAAGTGCATTCTAAAAATTCTGACGACATTCTGAGTGCGTTCCAAACATTCAGGCCCATTCTTGTGGCCAGCCCGAATGGTTTACCCATGCTTAAAACATTCGAGGAGCATTCGAAGTGGAGAAATATCGATCTGCATTCGAAGGGTATTGTAATCGGACTCTGATTGCATTCTAAATATTCCTACGGCATTCTAACAGCATTTGAAACATTCTGACCTCATTTGAGGGAGAATCAGAACGGTGTTGCACCTCACATTCTGTAAAAAAATATCTCAAATGCTTAAAATAAATGCTCATACAATTATCTCCGGTTAAATACTGGTTGGTGAAAAGTAAAAGTAAAGATTAGAGTTAGGGTTAGGCTTGGAGTTAGAGTTTGGGTTATGGTTAGGATTAGGTTCAGGATTCGATAGGGTTAGGGTCACGGAAAGGGTCTGGGGTATGGCGTAGACACTCTCTTTCAATGAGGTTTTGCTGGAGGACAGCAATCTGTAGCAAAGCAACATGATCCAAGGATGATCGGGATGAGACTGGTGAAAATCACCATTTTATACAATTTAGCATTGAGTGATTGTATTATTACTGATCAACTCATTTGAAAAGCTAGTATCTAACCGAGCAGGGGATGGTGTGATGCGCACTTTTGGTGGAATATTTGAAAAAAAAAATCAATTGAAAAGAACATGGTTATGCTTTTGCTATTCATTACAATTGCAGGAAAAATGTTTCCCCCCCCCCCCCCGAAAAAAAAAATCGTTGCGTTATTTCAAACATATATAGATTATAAGTCCAAGTAGAACCAGTTATGGGACTGGGGCTCTGGCAGTGTTTCTCGTTGCGTGCACCATCACAAAAGCCCGACTGCATTTGGTATAGTGAAAAAGAATCTATTCCAGTAACAAAGTCAACAACGTTTGAGAGGTTCACTGTCATTAAGTAATGTCGGATGGCTGATTCCAGTGTACGCCCAATGCACTGATGAACAGGAGTAGATTTTAAAGGGGTGCACAAATAAGGCCTGTATATAACTAAACTCATAGATATCAAAGAAACAGCAAGATAGAACTGCTCAGCCTTTTCGCACAAAAATGGCTTTGCTGAATCGTGAACACAAAGAGACTATTCGCAGCCACTGCTTCATGTCACAGACCATTGGGCACCGTTCGAAGACCAAGATTACGCATTTCCCATAACTTCCCGTTTGGTGCTGTCATAATAACTGTTACTATACATGTTTAGGCTCGACACTAACTTTTTTTTTCTAGGGTGGTCGGTTCGGACCACTAACATGTTTAGATTTCAAATTGCGGTGGTCCGAAGAATTAAAATGTACCAGCCTAAAGTAAAGGAAACATCACACTTCATTTTTTTATTTGATTTGATTTGATTTAATTTAATTTTTCTCTGTGTGCCATTTTTTTTTCAAATACATCAAATTTCCTGCAATTTCTTTTTTCAAATACATCAAATTTTCTGCAATTTCGTTAACATTACATAAATAACAGTAGTATGAATATTTAAAAAAAAAAATCATTATTTTCATCAACTATAAAATGCATCTGGGATGTAGTTCAATGAGTTACATCTGAATTTGCGTACAGAACGATTGCCAAAAATAAGCGTGAAGCTTGACTGTTTGGCAGTCGATAACGATTAACAGTACAATAACAAAAAAAAAAAAGGGGGGGTCCAACATGATGCTCTTGGAATAATTTAGAATCCAAGTTGCCCCTTAGGGCCACCAGAAGATAGTCTGTTTGGATATTGAGAGGCCCGAAGTCAATTTTTTGGTCGCCCCGGGCTACCTGTCATGTCTATTTGCGATTGATAACGTCAGAAGAGCGCAGTTTTTATTGTCATTGGAACAATACGATAAAAGATAAAACCACGTGAGGTATTCGCTTGCATTGTTGTTCATCAATGACCTAGTTATTTGACACTTCAGAATTAATAAGCAACTGGCTATAGAATACGGGCTGCCTTCTGTCTAAATTGATCATACGTTCCGTTTGAGCAACGTATGACTGATTAGACGGGTTACATCATTCTCATTCTCTCATAGTAAGTTACTTCACGTTCATATTTGATGCATAGTTTTTAAGAGCAAAATGTAATGTAAGTGAAGTGCATTACAACCATCGCATTGCATTTAAGTGTTTAAGGGTGAATGGAAAATTACAGTTCTGGCTGAGATGGTAATTCAGGTTTTAAATTTTTGCAAGATAATTAGAAACCACTTATGCGAAATATCAAAAAGCATACGATTCTAATAAGCAATAAGCAATCAGAGGAAAATATCCATGTAGAGTCTGGAACCAAGGAGCTCTTTGATAGAAAAAATGGATGGCCCTACAAGCAAAGTAAAAGATACATATCAATGTAGGAATTACAAATCCCCCCCCCCCAAAAAAAAAAGTGTTTGTGAAGTGTTATTGGGAAACAGCTTCAATGCATATTGACATACATTAAAGGGATTGTATAGTATTGGTGGAGATGTTATGTATTTGCACCGGTCATCCCACGAGACCGACACCCACGTTAGGGTTACTAAGAGCTTAAAATCTGATATTTTGGTGGTCCGAAAGAAAAAAATAGTGGCCAGAAATAAGAGAACAATACATATTGGATCTTAGATGTCCGATCGGGCCAGCAAAAGACAACCGTTGTTTGTTTTTTGTTAATTTTATGGCCCGACATCAATTTTGAGTGGCCTCGGGCCAACGGTAATTATTATGAAGCCCTGATGCATATTTATGTAGCCTAGTAACGTCTTTGAAGGGAGACAGTTGAAGATAATCCATGGCACTCTTTGTAAATATTTACTGAGTGGTTGTTGTTTGGTTTGAAAGATGGAATGTAACTTTTACTTCTTCACTTATCTAGAATCAGAACATGTAAATCAAGGGCAGAAGGGGAAGTAAATCCACATGCTTGCCATGGTTGTTTGTCAAAGATGACGCGCTAATTTCAAGAATATACGCATCATTAAAACCTCTCATACTTATACAGTAATCTGAATCACGTCATGATAGACCACGCACCTGTCACATAATCTCCAGGACTTGCATATGAATAATGTTATTGTATACAGCCGTGTCAATTTCTCATGTCATACACTGATTACCTGCACAGTTCAGAAGAACAAAATCTCTACCCTGCAATATTGTTCGGTGTTCCCAAAGGGTTCGTGTACTGTTTGCCATTGTACACGTTTTACCTGGCCTGTGTACTTGACGATATATAGACAAAAAGGGACGACGTTTTATAGCTTTTCATGCCTCTCGCATGAAATACAATGTCAGGCCATGGCCAAGTTCAGTTTGACAGAGTTAAATTAAGCAAAATTTGGTAGAGGTTTTGTTGTAATAGGGCACAAAATACGAAAGTTACATGGCATTTTAACGTATAGGACAGTAATACAAGTCGCGACTGCATTATGCCATTTAGTTGAGGTTTAATATGTGTCATCAACTTTTAATTCTACCACAAGTTTGTGCACAAGAATATTCTGTAATGCACCGATATTTTTGGTCAGTCGCAACCGTAACCATTGCCCTTCAATGCATCATTCAAGTTGATTTTAACACAACAACAACAACAACAACAATAATAATAATAATAATAATAATAATAATAACAATAATAATAATAATAATAATAATAATAATAATAATAATAATAATAATAATATTAATACAAAGAATGCATGCTTGTCTTTGACCTCGTGTCAGCTCCCCCCCCCCCCTCCCGAAATTCCCCTAAGACTAGCGCCTAACTTTGGAGGTGCCTTTACCGCTAAGAGTGTATGGTTTTACCTCTCTGTCTCTCTCAACTCGAACGTTTTATCTGACATGAACGTTAAGTGGAATTGCACTTTAATCTGCCTCTCTGCATCTTGTTGGCGTATTGGTCCAGTGCATGGTATTATACGGTTGTGAATTTGTAAACAAAAAGTCTAGGATTTAGATCCTGCCGGTGCGTCTATCCTGTTACAGTTCATTGTTCTGGATGTTCGTAATTCCAAAAATGAAATAAAGTTTGCTATTCCGAATGTTCGAATAAAGAAATGAAGGTTCGGTATGAATCCGAATCTGAAATAAGGGTCGTTTTTCCAAAAATTAGATATGGTTCGTAAATCCAAAAATGGCATAAACTTTGTTAAGTGAAAAATTCGATGTTGTTATCAACATGATTTAAAAATGGTAGGACTTACGCAATGAAGTTGAAAGAAAACTTGCACACACTCCACACACACACACACACACACACACACACACACACACACATCTTTGTGGCTTGTGATTGCAAACATTTTCGGCTGGCTGGTTCACCCTCTCTCGCTCTATACAGTTTAATGATCCTTTTCAAAAGTGACCATTAAGCTACAGTTAAACGGTGAGGCGTGCAATATATTGTTCGTTCTATACGGTGCAGTCATGCCGCTAATGACGCACCCAAAGAGATTGTATACTATTTTTTCTTGGACATACACATACACACGCACACACACACACGCACACACACACGCACACACACACACACACACACACACGCACACACACACACACACACACACACAATCACGTGCTTGCTTACCATACACCTTTCCAAAACCATTTAAGTCTTTAATACCCACGCACACAGACACTTGGAACCGCCTATACAAAAAGTGCTTTCCAATCTTACCGAATGAAAATCCCTTGATACACAATAAGATACAATCACCATCTCTTCAGTCTTGATTTTGCCGTAGCTACACGTAATTTATTATTTGAAACCACATGATATATATGGGAAAACCATTACTGATTACTTTTATATCACTTTGTAGGGGAAAACGACGATAATAAAGCAGACGCTAAATGTCTTCGTGAATTCTTGCGGAGAGTTCAATATCCTTCTGTGAAGTTTGATCTGTGCAGATGCGTCCCTATAGAAACATTGCTTTTCGGAGTTAACCTATTTTTCCTCATTCCCATATTTCACTGTCTTTCTTACAATCTTCTCCAATGTAGGGTCTCTTCTCTCTAACCATGACAGGAAAAAAAAAATACTTTTACTGTGAGATCTGCTGGTATATTGTACGATGCATTTTGGTCAACTACCTAAAATTGGAACACCCTCTTTTTTGCTCCACTTCGCTTTCCCACACCTTTAATGTCCACAAGAGATCGCCGGTAGGTTAACGCAAACAACACGCACACACACACAAATACACACACACACAAATCGGGTGATGAAAACATGCCGCCTTACATAAGCAAAAAAAAAAAAAGAATCCTATTTGAGTTTGAGAAAAAAAGATAGAAAATGGATTGAAATAACAGTTATTGTGAATTTATTGTGAAGCAATTGCTTTATTCAAGAAGAAGTGATTTGTGAGAAGTGACCCCAGGGAGAATCTATCGCTTGAATACGAGATCCTTCAGCAGTATTGTGCGTGAATTTGATGGCTGACTTGACGCAATAAACCATAGATAGATATCATTTCTCAATAGGGTGGTCTGCCTTTTCCTGGGAGCTGGTATAAACAATCATTTCTTTTTCAACTTTGTAAATAATTATTTCGTTCTGTTTTCCATAGAATGACGTCTAATTACAATGTCTTGCCGTGATGTCTAATATCAAGTTCATGCTTTAATTAACTATTAAAGTTCGTCATTTTGAAATCACTCTGCTTATAATCTATCGACCCTGGGACACAAAACCAACAAAAAGTTGCCAGATATGGATTTTTAGTCAAAGCCAGATTCTGACAGAGCAGCCTTTAAGCTTTAAAATGATGTATAACTAAATTCAAGTGCACTCTCCTCACCTATATCGGAAAGAAAGTTGAACACTCTGTAAAAGTGTGTACTGAGAAAAAAGTGCCCTGAAGTTTAAGGTCTATTCAAGCGCTTAATCTCACCAAGTTGTGTTATGCACAATGAATGGGACAAAAACAGGGGGTTTAAACTCCCTTGCAACAGCAAGGAAAAGATTATCAGATAAGCTCTAATTTTTGAGCGCGCTGTATAATCACGTTTATACCATTTTTTTTTCTTTCTAAGCAGTAGCACTATCTATTCAAAAGTGATTACAGAGTTGAAAGTGAAGAGTGTGTAAAGTGTTTTTGAGAAATGAAAGAGGGCCTCTTAGACATGCCAAAGCACACTATTCTACAAAGGTGTTCTAGAAAAACGGCTAAAAACACGATTTTCCATTTCGTTCATGACCCTGAACTTTTGGATAACGTAGAAGGAGATTTGCTCTTTCAGAAAATACCCAAAAATCAAGATTGACTAGAGTGACCCTTTTCACCTTTTCTGAGTGTTCACGTGAAATCAGGGTGTGCGACTTTTTAATAGTTTTGTGATGCACGGTCACATTTTCTGATCCATTTTTCGGTAACCCCTTAAAACTATTCTACAAAGGTGTTCTAGAAAAACGGCTAAAATACGATTTTCCATTCCGTTCATGACCCTGAACTTTTGGATAACGTAGAAGGAGATTTGCTCTTTCAGAAATTACCCAAAAATCAAGATTGACCAGAGTGACCCTTTTCACCTTTTTGAGTGTTCACGTGAAATCAGGGCGTGCGACTTTTTGATAGTTTTGTGATGCACGGTCACATTTTCTGATCTATTTTTCGGTAACCCCTCCATTAAAAAAAAAAAAGTCAAACACCAACTCCTCTAATCAATCATAAACTCATCTTGTGTGAAGTGATGCCAGATATACACTGTAACTTATGTATGTATCTACATAATACTTTATTTACACCCTTATCTCCGAAACAAAATCATTCTACTAAATCATCGTGACGAATCATATTACATGGCGTTATTTCTATACAAAGATTAAACAAACAGGGAGAAAGCGGGCCGCCTTGTCGAACTCTCTCTTGCTACGCTAGATAACTAGTTGAGTTCTGGTTATCTAAAACACACATCTTATGACATTTTGGATACATTGTGCCGACCAATAATTCTTAGAAATGAAGGGCCGAATCCAAAGAAAGACAAACTTCTGCAGAAAATGATGCGAAACCGAGTCGAATGCTTTTTCAATAGCCAAGAGAAAATCAGGGCAAGTCATGACAAGTAGTAAGCAAACTCATATCATTACATGACTTATGGTCTCCCCTACTGCATTCTTTCCCTTCATAAAACCAGCTTTATCACCTAAAATAATCTCATTCAAACTTTCCTTTACCCTTTTTGCACACAACAAACCAGCAACTAAATCTTCTATTCTATACCTTAATCAAAGATGCACATAGGTCAATAGATATCTTTTGTATGTTTCTAATCGTAATTCTGTTATATAAATGGAGTGTAATTTCTTCTGTCAGCTGTCCAAAAGTATATTCCTTATTTTCACGTTGAATCATTACATCATTTAGTCAGTTTAATGCCCCGTCACTGTACAGGCATGCTAGCCTGGACCCATTAAACTGCACATTACTTGAATATGAGACCATTCTGAAGCAAATAATTTTCTCACAACAATAGATATATAATGTACTCTTAAATGAATCCCACAAGAATTGGAACAATCATCCCCAGCATTCCCACTGATTCCCACTGTTCAGTTACTAGACATCCCCTTTAAGGTATCCTAATGAAACGTGACATAATTATGCATGAGTTGCGCCTATCAACTTTTGGGTGCACTTGCTCATGTACAAATGTCATAGGTCAAGGTCAGATCCTCAAAATTTCACTTAACTTAGTGTAGACATGTACAACCCTATAAAGATTCTCTGGGGAAAGTTTTGGGCCATGGGGTCAAAAGTCAAAGACCTAGTAAAAATGCTAAAATTTCCTCTTTTTTTTTTTTTTTTTTACATAATAATGGTTATCTTTTATCTATCAGGTATCTTCATGGAAGTAATAGGGCCTACATATACATGTACTGCCTGACAGTGACCCTTTTGGGACTTTGGGGGTCATGGGTTCAAGGGTCAAAGGTCAAGGTCTAGGTCAAATCCTTAAAATTTCACTAATTCCCCCTTATCTATGCAATTCCTAAAGGCATTTTCTTGAAATTTAGTGTATATATGTATTACCAGTTAGAGATTCTCTGGGAAAGTTTTTAGCCAAAAGGTGCAAGGTCAAAAGGTCAAAGGTCAAGTGGAAAATGTAACATTTCACTTTTTCATTTATATCTAGGAAGTTCCTCGAGGTATCATCGTACGTAACAATAAGTACATTATCTATGCATGTACTGCTTGACAGTGATTCTCTTCATGCTCTTGGGAAGTTTAGGGTCATGCTGGGATCAACATTCAGGGGTCAAAGGTCAGGTTAAAATGCTAAAATTCTATTACTTAAAGCTGAAATTAAACTTTTGCTCCATATTTTGGAGATCACTCAATACATAAGCTTAATAAAGGGGTCAAAGGGCAAGTGAAATCCACAAATCCCCGAATGCCATGTTCTGTTAAACAGTATACCCCCTATCAGGCGCGCCGGAAGCAGTTTTGGATTGGGGGGGGCAAATATTGGAGGGGGCTCGCTATAGACCATACATATGTTACACAATATACACATATACACACACACACACACACACACACATCTATATATATATATATATATATATATATATATATATATGTGTGTGTGTGTGTGTATGCATATAAAGTGGCGTACGATGGGTCGAAACATTGGGGGTGGGCACCTTGTGGAAAAGTAATTTTGACGGTGTGTATGCTTGTGCGTGTGTGCGTGCGCAATAATGGGACTACAATACATTACGGAATGTGATACATTCAACAACGCAGTCATTGAGGAACATTGTAAGTTTTCCTTACATGGATTATGGAATGACAGTGTGAAACCACAACTTATATACTGTCAGCAACATCAGGAGAATTGCATAACAATAAAATGCGAGCGAGCGGAGCGAGAGAGCTTGAAAATTTTGACATTTTACAGTCCAAAAACTGCCGTTTGTTGCTATATCTTTCGCTTTGGAAATTAAGGGGGGGGGGGGTATCGGGCCCAACTGCTGGCAATTACTGGCGGCAACATTAGGAGAATGGCATAACCATTCAATGCGTGCGGGCGAAGCGAGCGAGCTTGAAAATTTTGACATTCTACAGTCCCAAAACTGGCGTTTGTAGTTATAACTTTCGCTTCAGAAATTAATGGGGGCGCATCGGGCGCAACTGCTGGCAATTACTGGCAGCAACATTAGGAGAATGGCATAACCATTCAATGCGAGCGAGCGAAGCGAGCGAGCTTGAAAATTTTGACATTCTACAGTCCCAAAACTGGCGTTTGTAGCTATATCTTTCGCTTTGGAAATTAATGGGGGGCGCATCGGGCGCAACTGCCGGCAATTACTGGCAGCAACATTAGGAGAATGGCATAATGATTCAATGCGAGCAAGCGAAGCGAGCGAGCAAGCGAAGCGAGCGAGCTTGAAAATTTTGACATTCTACAGTCCAAAAACTGCCGTTGTAGCTATGTTTTTCGCTTTGGAAATTAAGGGGGAGGCGCACCGGCCTCAACTGCTGGCAATTACTGGCTGCAACGTTAGGAAAATGACATAACGAATAAATTTGACGATTAATGTTGACATTTTACAGTCCCCAAACTGCCGTTTGTAGCTATATTTGTTTTTTTCGCTTTGGAAATTAAGGGGGGGGGGCGGCCCAGGCGCAACTGCTGGCAATTACTGGCAGCAACATCAGGAGAATGGCATAGCGATTGAATGCGAGCGAGCGGAGCGAGCGAGCTTGGAAATTTTGACATTTTACAGTCCAAAAACTGCCGTTTGTAGCTATGTTTTTTCGCATTTATTCATTTATATACATATCTTTCTTATTTTATCTATTTTCATTTATTTGTTTATTTATTCATTTTTTGGGAGGGGGGCTTTTTGGGGGGGCAAAAATGCGTTTTGCCCCCCCACTTTTTGGATTGGGGGGGGGGGGGCGGCCGCCCCCCCTGCCCCCCCACTTCCGGCGCCTATGCCCCCTATCCATCCAAATTAAACCCATTTCACTTAAAGTAAACACTCAACACATTTGTGAAACTGTCGTCACACATTGTCAAGACGTACTATAGACGGGATATTGGGAGTCCATGTATTATGGCAGAAGCATACCACGATGTCATGCGTTAGTTACTATGTATTGATGTTTTGAGCGTACCACGAGCTCGTCTAAGAAAACACATAACTTGCTGTATAAAGCTGTTATATTCGCCTACCGATATTTTCGCGAATGCGGAGGTCACAGCCATGTTCGCGAGATATGTTTTTTCGCGAATTGACACCGACGCTATCGATGATGTATTATTAATCTAGCGTATGGCGACATTTTCGCGTGTTGCTAAATTCGCGATCATACCGTGATTCGCGAAATTCGAGAAAATTAAACCCTCGCGAAAATAACAGCTTATACAGTGAATCATTTAGACAATGGCTCTTTTCCCTGCTGAAGAGAAATATTTAGTATAATTAGGCAGGCGTAACCATGGAATTCATCAAATCCAACAATAGCTTTCTTTTGTTACCAAAGGAATTGCTTCTCAGGGGGAGTTGTAGGAGTGATTCTGTAGATTACAACTTTTGGTCTTTTCCTGTCTTTCCTTCTACGTCAATTTCATGTGTGAAGTGAGCCATGCTTTAATTTACGCAAAGAGAGCATGTGAGTGTGTAGGCCCTATATGAGTCCATGAAACTAAAATGGAGCCAAGACCACCAGAGCGAAATGTGATGGTAGTACAGCCACCATCACATAGAGTTACTGGTACGTGCGAACAGAATCTTCATTGCCAAAGCAAGCTCAGCACGACACGTCTGCGGCTATAACTAACAGCGTTTGCACCAGCGCAACGACTGTGCCAGTTGTTCGGCAAGTCACCAGTAGACCGGTGGTCCAGGTACATGTTTAAAAAGCGGTGTAAAAAAGTATTTGTAAATAACTCCCTTCCTTGCATGCACATGTTGCGCATTCATCGGAACAACCACATGATTGTGTCTCTGAACTCTTATCTCTTTGGAACTCCCATGTGATCCCCTTCTATGAAGTACTAGAATCAACGGCCTCTATCTCAGCATTGCCTTTTAACTGCTTGATCGCGGTATAGAAGAGGTGTTGCTGTTGGTGGTTCCTATGAAGTGCAATGGTAAGTTTCAAGGATTTTGAATCTTGGTGTCCAAACGGATGTATTTTTCACCTTTTTCAAATGGCAATGCCTTCAATATTTTGGAATTTATGTCTGGTAGTTGGATATTTCCATTATTTTCCAAATGCAATTACATCACTGTTTTCCATGATTGGGAATTAATGTGTAACATGTGAAACATGCCATCTGTATTTTTCATTGCTATAGTGTACACAGTGGCATATCGGCCATGGATAATCGTCTATCCCACACTTAAAGGGTGTGTACAGTTCTGGTCGAGGTGAGGATTTAGCTTTTAACGTTTTGCGAGATATTCAGTAACCACTCTATGAGATGTCAAAGAGCATGCAATTCTAAGGGGTATCAAAAGTTTATTTGATGAAAATCGGTTTTGAAATGGCTGAGATATCAAAAAACAAGAAGAAACAAAGAGATCCTAATAAAAGTGTGGCCTGCCGCCTTTTATAATTATCACTTTTTTGGATATCATCAAATAAACGTTGAATCCTTCTTAAAATTACATGCTCTTTAATATTTCATAAGAGGTTTCTCATTATCTCACTTAGGAATGTTCAAAACATGAATCCCCACCTCAACCAGTACTGTACAGTCCCTTTAAGGTCCGAGAGGAGAAAGAGTGAGAAAGAGGGAAAAATGGATATTAGTATAGTACGTGATTGATACGATGCGTGTCGGAACCTATTTGTGATCAAGTCTAATCAGTTTCTTGATTGTGTCTTAACTATTCAGGTCTGTAGGCATGGTAGGTCCGATTTTACACTCGGTATCGCCGTCCACAATAAGCCAGAGCTAGAGGTTCTGTGATAGGTCAATCATAATGTTAGGACCTTAACACTGGGTATTGCAGGCACAACCAATAACATTTCGACAACCAGGAATAGAGTGAAATTACTGAGACATTCCATCGATTTTCGATCAACCAACTAGTAACAAGCATTCATTCAGAAGGATCGAGGACAAGACCTACTTGCTAGTACTGTATATCCACTATTGCTGATGGTGACAGCTCAAAGGGTTCCCAGAAGCAAGACATTCGGTATTGTGATCAACTTTATAGGCTATAGTATAGGCATGTAGGCTGACTTCACCCTCCAAAACCCTGACCTGCAGGTCATTCCATGTTCCGGTAAAACATGCGTATCATAGCAAAGTGGTTCGATATGTGTTCCGTAGCATACTTTCAACAACTATACAAAAAGAAAAATCATTGCTCCACAGTCGTACGTGTTGGACTTGGAAGACATCACATCGCAACGTAAATATTTTATTGTGGTATAATTATGCAATTCTAATTCATGAGCATAGTGAACGATATATCGCTGTTACTCCACTATGATTATCATCTGTTGTCGCCTTGTCCTGGTGTAGTACTGGATTCTCTATCAGTGACCTCTCTCGGACGTTACGCAATATAGCTCTAAGATATACCCACAGTATAGACGTATCTTATGACATACCCGTATGACTTTTTAAGTGTCATTATTCAATACCAGCGTAAGCACGAGAGTAATAAGATATGACTGTCGTGACTGTGGCACAAGCGCCTGGGAACCCTGGGTTTCTGTGTGAAGTACTAGTACCTGTAACTGTATGAACATGGCATCGCCAGTGAATGCTTGAAGGCCCAACAAGGAACAACTGTCGCCGACATTGCTTGTGTTGAATATTTATGGGCAATCCCTATGCCTGTATTACAGCTCTTAATTGTCTTTACATACAGTGTACATGGCCAGACCTAGCCTGACAAAGACAACTTTTATTAGTGTAATATTAAAAGGAACCCAAACCCAAATGTAATTGTGGATTGAGTGAAAGCAGTGATACTACTAGCAGAGCGCATCAGTAAAAGTTTGAGGGAATTGGACAGTCGAATCAAAAGTTTATGAATTTTCGAAATGTCGGTGCCGTTATTACTGGATAAGAATACTATCTCATCCCCGCACTTCATTACGCTATATTGGACAACAATACAACAAAATATAAGGAGAATTCCACAAACTTTGGTCATTACTACTGACTTATATTGTAAGTCGAGTGCTCTTTCATTATGCTATAAAAGTGAAAATATGAAGAATTCTCTTTATATATTATTCGTATTGTTTTCCATAATGACGCCATTGGTCATGAAGTGCAGTAGTCTTCTTATCCACAGATCACGACACCGCAACTTTAAAGGCATTTTCTTTTACCATTTCCAGATGAAACAAAAACCCAGTTATAGTGTTTAAAATTAATTCTAATATGCTAGTTAGGGATAAAAACGAACGAAACGAGTATGTTTTCCAGTGGTAAATAAATGCCTATTATACATTTACGTATGATATAAAGTAGGGTTTAGGCAGCCACGTATGATATAAAGTAGGGTTTATCCAGCCGTATGAACAATAAAATTGCTTGATTCCTGTTGTAATTTTACGCGATGCCTTACAACAGATACTGCTATATGGTAAGTCACTAATTTTGGTTTATTGAGGTCAACTTCCGCTTGAGATTTTATTGCAGGTTCATCAATAGAGGGTTTAAACCTGTGACTCACATTTTCTTTTGGGTCTGGATCGTCGAAAGTGAATATCGCACAATAGTTGTTCTATCACAAGACCTTCAGCAAAGTTGGACAGTAATTTTGTAGGGCAGGTGAAACAAGTTATGGTTTGTGAGCCGATATACGAGGCAGTTTAGTGAGCAAATACTTATTTCTTTTCAGAGCGATAGTACCCCATCCATCAAATCCGGGTGCGGTTTTGTTTTGCGTTTGTTTGTTGTTCTTTTTTTTTTTCTGCGGGGACAAAACCCTATGCGTGTGTGCCCTCGTTCAGGCGTTACTAAATCTGAACTTACACGTGACTGAAGATTTCAATTCGAATTCTCATGAGTTTTCTTACCTTCATTTCGCATGGGAAGGGTAGCATTGAAGACACTAACTTCCATACAATATTAGAACTATAAACGATAAAGCCATGAGTAATCAATGCCAAGAAAGAAAAAATGTCAGTGGTGAAACTTCAAGGGTAATAATATGACGGTAGTATATATATATATATATATATATATATATATATGTATATATATATATATATATATATATATACATATATATACATATATATATACATATATATATATATATATATATATACATATATATATATATATATATATATATACATATATATATATATATAGGGGAAACATGTCTGAGATGAAAATGTCAAGGGATAAATTTCAGGGTTAAATGTGGTTTGTTTGGTTTTGTTTGTTTGGTTTTTTTCTTTTTTTTTGGTTTTTTTTTTTTTGGGGGGGGGGAATTGTCAGCAGGAAAAAAAACTGTTGGGGGAAGCATGCCAAGAGTAAAGATTTCAATTGTAGAAAGTTATTGGTTAAAAATTTCAAAGGTAAAAATGTCGGAGGATGAATGTCAAGAGTTAAAGTGGCAGCGGTAAAACATGTGAAGGACAAAGATCAGGTTACAAAAGACTCAGATATCCTAATACGTAATATTCATATCGTGCGAACAAACATAAAGAGGAAAAATTGCAGGGATGAATTTGTCAGAAGTAGAGATTAAAAAAACAAACAAACACGAGGGGGTGTGCCAGAGGTTTACACGTTGTCAATGGCGGAAAATTCTCAGGATCCTTCTTGATTATCAACTTAAGTATTTGTTTTACCTGTTACTTACACACAGTAGTAAAAGTAGAAAATTCTCAGGACCCTTCTTGATTATCAACTTAAGTATTTGTTTTACTTGTTACTTACACACAGTAGTAAAAGTAGAAAATTCTCATGATCCTTCTTGATTATCAACTTAAGTATTTGTTTTACCTGTGACTTACACAGTGGTAAAATTAGAAAATTCTCAGGATCCTTCTTGATTATCAACTTAAGTATTTGTTTTACCTGCGACTTACACAGTGGTAAAATTAGAAAATTCTCAGGACCCTTCTTGATTATCAACTTAACTATTTTACCTGTTACTTATACACAGTAGTAAAAGTAGAAAATTCTCAGGATCCTTCTTGATTATCAACTTAAGTATTTGTTTTACCTGTTACTTACACACAGTAGTAAAAGTAGAAAATTCTCAGGATCCTTCTTGATTATCAACCTAAGTATTTGTTTTACCTGTGACTTACACACAGTAGTAAAATTAGAAGGTAAACTTGTCAGCATTTAGAGTACCATGCAAAAGGATTAAAGTATTTTTCAAAACAATGTGATCTCCTGAGAGGTATAATAAACGGAGGGGGATGTTTATGTCTTTTATTTAAGTGTGCTTTCTTCTTAAAGCAGATCGAAGTCATGCATCTTGCATGTTCATAGTGATTACTTAGATTAAGCATATAAAGTAACTGTTTATAGGGAACTTATTCAGAAGTGTAAAACGTATTTAGCACGTCATTTTGTTTTTCAGTCAGACAGCATATATTTCTCTATGCATGATCAATAATAAATTGATGGTTAATTCAGCCGAAGAACTCACTGGCACACAGGCAATATCAAAATGATTAATTTCTTTTCATATTTAATTCTGAAAGAAGAACTCGTACCTGCAAATAATGAGAACGACTACAGAAGACGTTATAAGACACCATTTGCGCAGTCATAAGATGGCCGGCTGAGAAAGTGCAGTGAGTGGTGCACAATCTCTTCCTTTTCAAACAAAGTAGGCATCAGGTGTACTTAATCGTCCTTCGCCACTTCAATAAGAGACTTAAATGCCCTCTGAGAAGAATGTAAGCTTTCTTTCCTCAGCGGTGTATATCTTGACGTGAAAATCTCATCCACTGTGAACGTGTCATGAGCAGCGATGCTCTGTGACCCCCTTGCCATCGGTTTTCATGATAATTCTCTTGTCTACCATAATCTTCCTTGCGCAAGACCAGGTAAGTAAGTCTTGTACAATGGGAGTTTCGAACAGTTTACTCTTCACACATACACTTTTTTTTTATTACCTTTCTATCCATGCGGGTTTTCGTCATTACGCAAAATATGAAAGGGAGAAAATGTAAACATTATGATAATCACATTATTGTTCTTTAATCTTTAATATGTATGTTTATGCATACTATAAACACACAAAGATAGATGGATATATCGATATATACAGGGAGAGAAAGGAGAAAGGGTTTATAGTCCTTGTGCGTAACTATAGATCGCCTACTCTGTGACCATGATACAATAGCTATTATATCCCTCACAAAATGCATCTCGTCCTCTGATTGGTCGAGAGCACTGTAAACAACAAAACATAATTCTACCATACAAGTGCGCGAAAAAGACTATACTCCCTAGGGAAATGGTAAAAACTATACCACGCTGGTGATTTTCGCGCCTTTTTTGCTTCGCGTCGCGACGCGAATTATTTCACGTGTAAATGAATGGGTATCGCAGCACCTTCGCTTCGCGAGAGATTTCATGTACAAATGAATGGGTATCGCGGCGCCTTCACTTCGAGAGAACCACAAGGCACGCATACACTCAATACGTGTAACGTTTAGACTCAGAGAGACTCTTATAAAGCCCTCATTCTACCTAAAAAGATGATCATGGCATTGTATTACGTTACAACAGAGTACAACAGGCGATATCGTAGATCTATAATTAGACAACAACAATAAGCAAGCCAGGGCTCTTCGACGTACCGTAGGCCTAGATCTGTTAACGTTGGTTAGGCCTCATTTGGCCCTGGTTTTGAAGATGCATGTCGTGACTCGTAGAGATTATAGAATAGAAGATCGTTCAAAGGATTTGGTGCAATGTATGAGAAAGTATGATCCCCTAACTACGGTATGCTAGATTTGAGGTAGTGTCTATGCCTATATCCCAGTGTAGGACTGTGTAATTTTGGGGAGTGACCCACCCAAAAGATGCTGACAAACTGCAGTAGGCCTAGATAGTAGGCCTAGGCCTGCTTATACCATTATTTCTAACGTTAGCGCAAGTTAGATCTAGTTAAGCCTAGCGTTATGGTCGTTAGTTCTACCTGTTTAACAGTAGACCCTAGTTACCGTAATCTCATCCTAATAATTATTTTATAGAGTGTCTAAACGAGTTAGAGTCTAATGACATGTTAGCTGTTTGCCGTACTGTACGTTAGAACACGAATCACACGAATTTACAGTGGCACTCGATGCTTAACTGCTAGAATTTTTCCAGTGCCTAATCTAACCTTAGACTCGCTGGGGAATGCTATCCAAATAGGCCCTACTTGCATTTTTAACAGGAAATGATAGTCCATATTCACGTACAGACAGCTAGACAGAAAACACAATCAACTACAGCTCACAGTCACGGTCACATCGTTGATCAGCTCGAGCACGCACATCACCGGCACCAACGTACAAGTTGTAAGTGCGTACTTGTTGACAGATCGGATGCTAATGTAGGCGTATTGCATGTATGAAGCGCGTAGTGAGTTTGTAGTTTGCGCATGTTTACCAGTATGGTTGGGTGTCCATAATATCGGACACCTAACGTTTTTCTATCAATAGAAACGTGAAAAATCTCACAATTTGCCTGAAATTTTACTCACGTGTGGAGAAAATACTCCGGATTCACAAGCGCGCACTGAAAATGCGATCTGAGGTACGCGCTCTAGATGGCGGCTTCGAACGCGTGGGGTGTCATTTTTTCCGCACTCAGTTGCCCGGCTCATATCGACCGACCACCCCGCCCTCTATTGACAATACGTATAAAGCGTACTTAAACGCGTTTTTTCGACAAGCTGCTGTTTTTTTCTAGTCGTAATTTTTTCCCCAATAATATTTGAATATATTTTGAATCCTTCGATATTACTTTTGAAGGACTGTTTGATGAATTTGACTTGATTTTCATTAGGAAACTTTTCATCGTAATTGAAATAAATTAGATGAGTCGGTTTGTTTTTTCACGGTATTCATTTCTCGTTTCTGCATCAACTCGTACGGTCGTAGCGCAAGCGGGCGACAAAATGTTTATGTCATGTGTATGTGTAACGTACTGTGCACGATCGTACAAGCGGCGGTGACAATTTTGCGGTCAAAATCGTCAAATTTATTACGGAAGGATACGCCTCTACATCTAACAACGAGTCAGCAAAGGTAGGCCTAGTTATATGTAGTTACACGATAAACCTTATTCGATTTTGCTAAATTTCGGTAATTTAGAGGGAATACTTAGTTGTTTTCGCCACATTTTACTCGGTAGCGTAGCCCAGTGAAGAATCGAACACCGTTGGCGTTGCGCGTAGTCCCATGCGTACATTTTCTTTCTGTACGCGCAATGCCATTATAATGCGCGGCCGGTCGTTATGGACCCGGTCGGTGGGTTGGACCCCTACCATACTAGTACGTTGTACAGCAATGCACCGAGCGGCTGAGCGCGCAGTTGTCTCTTCTTAGTACGCGTACGCGCTGCCCTCCTGCTGAACTGCTTTCTTCCCGAGCGTGAATGACTTGTCAATCTTCTTGAAAAGAGTAAAGCAAGATGCCCTAAAAAAAGGGGTAAATTACAGAATACCAGCAGTCGAATACTCTTAAATTCATTGGGAGGGATATAAAACAAATATACCAGGCCAATTTTTCGAGGCACCGGTTGAAACTATGTGCCTTCGGTGACGTCAGTAGCACTATTTTCTTCGGGGCTGCGCCCCTCAGAAAATAGTGCTACTGAAGTCACCTCATGCGCATAGTTTCAACCAGAGCCTCTCAGGCCTGGTATATTTGTATACTATACCGCTCTGTCTACATGGGTAGCTTTTAACTGTCAGATTTTTGGAATCTGCTAACTTTATCTTTTTGAACAGTGTCAAATCGTGACTCCACCATTATATGAGATGACCTTTTTTTTTCGCTTCTGACAGCAAACTTCATTGCACAGTCCCTCTCTTGTACCGATAGTCAACAAAGTTGGCCGAGGTTGAAGCATTTAGTTCGGGTTCCTTATTCGTGTGATCGATGGTGGACTTTTTGCTATGGGTTCACCAACGTTCAGTGACTGCGTAGCAGGATCTATCTTTTCCTTTGTCGCAGAGTTCTAAAGCACTAACCCTTGAGTAATCCTTATACAATCACGTACATGATTATAGAGATAGTGCGTGTTTGTGACGAACGAACGTATTTGTTCATAATTTGTTTGATTGTGTGTGTGTGTGTGTGTGTGTGTGTGTTACAGTGTGCATGTCTATTTTTGAAATAATTATGATTCCTTGGATCAAAGATACGACTGTATACACATATAAGTATACTCTTGTATCATTACCAAAATGAATTCCCTTACTATACGCAATGGCCTCTATTATAACGTTTTTCCCTTCTCCACCCCCTCTCTCTATCTCTCTATCTATCTATCTATCTATTTATCTATCTGTCTATCTATCTATCTATCTATCTATTTCTGTCTGTCGTGTGTCTTACAGGCCGATCGGTTTACGGAAGAGGAGATTGAAGGTACGAAACGAAATATGAATATAAACTTTTATCTATATGCACGACACCAATGTACATATTGTAAACAAATGTATAATATGCATATGTGTAAACAATTACATACATACCTACATGTACATATACATACATGGTACACACACGCATAATTATGCTGTATAAGATACAAGCATGAATTCATACACACGGGCATTAATACATACAAATAGCTACATATTTACATATTCGAACATATAGGCATAAGTTTACTGTGTATACCTGCATAAGCACATAATCACTACATACATCATGGGGGCTACATACAGGCACATACATGCATGACAAACGAATACGCTCCAAAACTAACCTGCCTACATGCCTCTACCACAGTCAACAAAGCAGTTATTGAAAAAGGTGTATACTAAATACAACGAATGAAAAATAACCTGTTTCGAAAAACGCAATCTCATGTATACAATAGAATATTTGCCAGATTTTAATGATTAATTTGAAGTTAGAAACAAAAACAGTTGTTTGTGTTCTGACCTCATAATTGGCTCTAATGGACTCATTAGTAGTGTCGACCTCGAGGAAACTTGGAGCAATCAGTCTGCATCATTGACATTAAAATATCATTCATTAAATCCGATTAAAGGATTTTTTTCTTGTCTATTGTGACTTGTAAAATTCATATTGAAATTCAATGAAAACGGAGTACTCTTGTATATTGTAATATTAAAGCGACGGGGTTTTGGGTTGTGTGTGTGTGTGTGTGTGTGTGTGTGTGTGTGTGTGCGTGCGTGTGTGTGTGTGTTTAAACCAAAGTCCAATCATTTTGACCCTATCAAATTTCGACTCGCTGGTACTCTTGTAAATGTCATAACCACTTAAAGCTGGATCAAATCTAGCATTACTGTGAGTTGAAGTGTTTGCACGACATTTAGTCGGTAGTGTCATTAGAGCTGGATTTTACTTTCAACCAAATTTCAGTGTTAAGCAGTGTTGAGATATAGACTCCAGTTGAATACTGCGCTGAAAGAGCTAGTCAAATAAAAATATACAACAGGTTGTATTTGTTACATCTGAATATGGATCACATGATTGGTTTGTTAAGTCATTATGACAATGATAACATCGACTATCTTCTTGAATTATACGACTATTATGTAAAAAGATTCTGTTTCACTTCACCTATGCCCTCAAATAAGCCAGATATAAAAAAAGTTAGCAATTTATAACTATTCAACATAATAGATACGCGCAATGTATGCAATAATTATCTTGATGTATATACCTTGAAGTATCACACGAATAAAAGTAGCAGTAAAATTATATTTCAGAGATCTTGAAAGACAGGTTTTGTGATTTCAGGATAAAAATAAGGAAGATGCACTGCAAAGTCCTTGTGAATGAGTAGAAGCGAAGATGAGACTTAAAGCGAATGATAATTAGAAACGAAAATGAGCAAGCAAAACGGCAAAAGTAACGAAGATCAACTTGCTTTTTATTTTTAGTGTTCAAGAGCGCCTTCCAGCTGCTCGATAGAGAAGGGAATGGCCTCGTCCACTTCAAACAGCTCGGGTTCCTGCTCCGATCTGTGGGAGAAAACCCTTCGGATCAAAAACTCAGTGAAATCATCAACGAGCTGCTGGAAATCAGCGATAGTGAGTATAATCACACCCGCCGGCAGGAGACATCACCATGGGTGACGGGGTCATCCCACGAGCTCAACACCCACGGGTCATATACGGCCAACGAGCTCGACACTATAGGCAAATAAGGCTCATGAACTCGACACTAGGCAAAAAGGGTCCTCGGGCTCGACACTATGCGCACATTAAAGACACATGATATAACGTCGAGCTTGGGGGCCTTTTTTGCCTTGTGTCCATCTCGTAGACCATATAGCTCGTGGGCCTTGTTCACATAGTGTCTAGCTCGTGGGCTGTAAGACTCGTGAGCTGTATTACTTGTGGGCTGCTTAACTCGTGGGTGTAGAGCTCGCGACGTTGGACCTGGGTGACCATCGACATCGACTAGGGTACGGAGCTTAAACCGCTGACTTGTAATCTCAGTTTGATGCGGAGTAAGAACATTAAATTCTGGGGTTTTTTTTTAATACATAATAGTTTGCACTAACAAAGTAGCCCCACATTTGCATAGATCATCACCTATACAGTAATGGAACACTAGGTTTCTGCTATAGCTATTCCTGAAAGAGCTCGTCCCCTGATGATTTGAACGAGCAGACAATAATAGTTATGATTGCAAAATCTCATCATTACAAATGCAGCAAGTTCTTTAAAAAACTGTCGACATCAAGGAAATAGAACTGAAGAGGTATCAGACCTGAGAAAAAGATAAACAAAGCAAAACGACATTGGAAGTTTGTTTTGAAAACATGTTTGCATCCACAATACCACTACAACCAAGGCCCGAACAGGCGCGGCGCCGTTTGGGTGCAAGTGGCATTGTCATACACGCGCTCAATCTATGGCAAGATAACCTCTTCAGGTGTTTCCCTGAAACTGGGCGAAACCCCAACGCCCAAAGGATGCGCAGCTATCCATGAAACGTCGTGGCCAGTCAAGACGATGTGATCCCATTTTATGTTTGATATTGTTGCAAGTTGAAGAAAAAATTACAGTGAACATGGGAGCCTTACACAGTGAAGTCCCGTTATGGCAACTGCAATCATTACAGAACTCTTTTTTTTTTTTTTTGTCCCCGCCGAACGAGTTCGAGCAGGGGACTATGAAACGGGCTCCGTACGTGTGTGTGTCCGTGTGTCCGTCTGTCCGTCCGTCCGTCTGTGCGTCCGTGTGTGATCAAAATGTTCAATTTGCTACTTCTCTGTCATTTATGAGCCGATTTTGATTCTGTTTGCTTTACATGATAGCACTGCATGGGAGCTTTGAAACTTCTACACAGAATTTCAGTTGTGACCTTTGACCTTGACCTTTGACCTATATTGTACATTTTGCTTCAAAATGCTACTCCTTCGCCATTTCTAACCCGATTTCGATTCCGTTTGCTTTATGTGATGGCACTAGGTGAGGGCTTCAAAACTTCTACACAGAATTTTGACCTTTGACTTCTTTGACCTTTGACCTTGATTTTTGACCTATATTGTACATTGGCTACAAAATGCTACTCCTTCGCCATTTCTAACCCGATTTCGACTCCGTTTGCTTTATGTGATGGCACTAGGTGAGGGCTTCAAAACTTCTACACAGAATTTTGACCTTTGACTTCTTTGACCTTTGACCTTGATTTTTGACCTGTATTGTACATTGGCTACAAAATGCTACTCCTTCGCCATTTCTAACCTGATTTCAATTCCGTTTGATTTATGTGATGGCACTAGGTGAGGGCTTCAAAACTTCTACACAGAATTTTGACCTTTGACTTCTTTGACCTTTGACCTTGATTTTTGACCTGTATTGTACATTTTGCTACAAAATGCTACTCCTTCGCCATTTCTAACCGGATTTCAATTCCGTTTGCTTTATGTGATGGCACTAGGTGATGGCTTCAAAACTTCTTCACAGAATTTTGACCTTTGACTTCTTTGACCTTTGACCTTGATTTTTTACCTATATTGTACATTTTGCTACAAAATGCTACTCCTTCACCATTTCTAACCCGATTTCGATTCCGTTTGCTTTATGTGATGGCATTAGGTGAGGGCTTTAAAACTTCTACACAGAATTTTGACCTTTGACTTCTTTGACCTTTGACCTTGATTTTTGATCTGTATTGTACATTTTGCTACAAAATGCTACTCCGCCATTTCTAACCCGATTTTAATTCCGTTTGCTTTATGTGATGGCACTAGGTGAGGCTTCAGAACTCCTACACAGAATTTTGACCTTTAACTTCTTTGACCTTTGACCTTGATTTTGACCTGTATTGTACATTTCCTACAAAATGCTACTTCCGGCTGGGACATATATTACGCACCGCGTAAATTCTACTTTTCCTTGTTTAACAGCAAAAGACATCTTTACCAAAATGATGCCGATGTGCCAAATTGTGTCAAACTGTGCCGATTTGGTAACACTTATAAGCATCTTTCTGGCGCCAACCTTAAACACACACACACACACACACACCGCCAATGTGACAGGAAGATGGGTCGAATAGTGGTCACGTGAACCATTCAGTCGCATCATCAAACCTGCCCGTTCAGATGCTAACGTTTGCCAAACGGAAAAATAAAAGGAGAAATGAAGAAGAAGGGTGATAGATTGCGCAGGTAACACTCTGAAGATAATATCATTATCATGCTCAAAGACCGATATATTCTGTATATTCTATCCGAGTATGCCGGGCAGGTGTCTATTGGAAATGTGTGTCATAGCAAAATCAGTCCGTATAAGGAAGTTGCACTCGACCAAGAATCTTTTTGCATCCTGACCATACGTTCTTTACATTCATACAATATCTTGCAAGGTTGACCCAGTCAGGTCTGTGAAAGAATAGTTATAATGTGCATCTATCGGTTCACAGGTTTTACCTTACAGATCAACCCACCTTTGTATAATGTTATTGTCATTGCCTTAATTCTTGTCTTCTTGATCGCGTGAGATTGTACCTTGTCTACAATTTATCATCTCGTTTTTAAAGAAACTCGCATATTATGGACCTGTTTTTTTGTTTTTGTTCTTTTTTGTTTTTGTTTTGTTTGTTTGTTTGTTTGTTTTTGGGGGGGGGTTCTGTGTGTGTGTGTGTGTGTGTGTGTGTGTGTGTGTGTGTGTGTCAGTTTCCATTTGAGGAGTATCCTACAAAACAAGAAATTTAGATCGCTTATGGAAAGAGTATCCGCTACTCTCTGACCGCTACTATCCGTCTTGTTTCCGTTTGGGAGCTGAAAGTACTTGGTCAATATTGCTGGAAAAACAACAACAATTTTTTTTTTCTGATGATTACATTTTAATGTCGTCATCAAAGAGATAGATAAACAGCGATATCTGCTTTGCTTTGTTTTGTTTGGGTAATTTGGTGGATGCACGTCATGATCGAGACCGACACCCACAAGTCATACAGACAACGAGTCATACAGCTCACGAGTCATACAGCCCATTAGTTCGACACTAAGCTAAGGCCCACGAGACTGACACATGATTCATATATGTAAGCCCCATGCTGTATCTGTCGAACTCGTGGGCTGTTTTTAACCTAGTGTTGCTGTATGAATCGTGAGCTCTATGACTTATGGACCTGTTTTCAATGTCGAACTCGTGGGCTGTATGACTCGTGGATGTCAGTCTAGTGGGATGACCCCATCCCCCCCCCCCCCCCGAGAAGGTATAAGTGTTTTTAATGATGCAGGTTAAGAGGGGGATTCTCAAAGTCTAGGTTTGTTTTGATGAGAACGCGCATTACGTGGTGCAAGGTGTGTTGTCTATTCATTTTGTGCAGATTGTGCCTGCTTCGATCAAGCATTCCTAATTGACGGCAATACAATTACAAGTTTAAAATCTTCTTCCTTCTGCCTTTGACACGTTGTGCTCTCCTGAGTAAAACGCTGCGCTTGACTAGTAAGGCACGAAGAACACAAGGATCCTGCATGGGAATTGCAAGCTTTACCTCGTTTCTGCACTGGTGGGGGGGGGGGGGGGGGGGGGGGGGCGTGGATGCTGTCACGAGTTGTTGTCATTGTAAACAAAATATTAAAACCAGAACAGTGCAAACATCATACATAAATTCAGCGGCCCTCGGCAAGCAATCTTCGTACGTTAAAGGAGTGGGCGTATACTAAACCCAGTCACGGAGGTATTGAGAAACAACTTTGTTTTGTTGTCATGGCAACGTTGGCATTCTATCTGTTTATTCCGTGGAACGAGAGAAAGAGAAAAAGGGAGATAACATGAATGACGCAGTACTGCTTTCAAGGATGGCCCATAGAGATATCAGACAATGAACAGACAATATAACCATATAAACATTGTGCCCTGTTATGTTCAGTAGCTGACAGGCTTGAGTAACTTTAACAGCACCAAACCAACAAATGACCAAGCATTCCGTGTCGTATTTTCGCGAAAGATGGTGTTGCTCACGCAGTGTGGTTCCTGCCATGCCGTCCAAAGGACTTGAATACCCACTCATCGTTCAAATTTACCTATAAGTCCCTTGTCATCAAAGTCCGTATTTGATATCTCCTAATGCGAACAGGTCTACACATTCTGGAACCGGATCATCTAAACATGTTACACGGGTTTTTTGTTCATTTCATTTTTTTTTTTCTTTTGCACCCAGTAAGCTCTGCCCTCCAAAAACAATTTTCTTGCCATGCGTGGTGCCTCTGCAACAGAAACGGTATCTGAAATAACCTCAAAATGCATAATGATATGCACAATGTCTTTATACGAATGTACAAACTCACAGTAGAAAGGTTACACTTAGGATCCTCCAGTGTTAGGATGGTCATTGTTGTATGGAAAGTGTTCTGTTAGGATTGTATCTCTGACAAGAAAAGATGTAGAATTGTATCATAATTATGGAACCCGTCTTGCTGTTGTTAGCTGATGCACCCGCTTATGGTATGACGCATACTATTATGAATTATTGTTACCGTAATTTCAGTTGATGGCACTGTTGACACTTTACGAAAGGCAAGAAAGATCAATTTGAGGGATGGAGCTTATTGAGTGCCGGAAACATAAAATTGAATGGTTAAAAGCATCTGATCAAAACATTTTTGATGTGCAGACCCATGCACTTCAGCAGAATCATCGTGGAACGGGATTCCATAGGACCAAAGTAGGGTTGTGGGGAGGCTTTGAATTGTTTAGACTAAATCCAAGCGGACAGAACGGAACAGGTGTAAATAGGATGTAAAATTCGAACGTACCACAATATGAAAAAACATCATAATTAGGCCTATACTGTTACAAATTGTTGTCATATTGTTTTTATGAAGCGATGATAATATAGTCACCACCTTATCATTTCATGCAGATTACATACGGTGATGATATCATTGCCTCTTAATTTTCCTAATGATTTTACATAAAGGTGTTATAGAAGTCATGATTTTTGTTAGTTATTACCTAATCTCAGTCCTCCGTCCTCTATGAGTCATCATTGCACGCTTCATTTGGATAAATGTAAATCCATTTGAGTTGGTGATAATCCATTCCCTGCGATAACATTGAAAGAACACAAAAAGAATGAACAATTAAGTTAACGTTTGATCATAATAGATACAGAGCGTATCAGAAAAAAAAAGGTAATCCAACTTTTGAGGGCTGCCATTTCTTGATTGTCAGTTATGAAGAGAACAATGTTATTTGTAAGGAAAAATGAACTCTTCCTCTTTCCATGGATACCTAATTATGTTGACAATTCTCATGCATGACCGAGTACATGGACTTTATAGACAACAATGACAAATTGCACTTTTTCCAAGTTTGCGTGATATTGTGAAGGGACAATGCATGGATGACTGCATGGATGAGATCTGTCAATGAAAGTGGTTAAATCATCAGGCCAACCTGCAGGACTGCAGATTTGTGTTTTAGGGTTTCTACTAACGTTTTATGGTTCATAACCTTCAACATGGCCACGTTGTCGATATTTGTTCCTTCCCATAAAGGCGAGACCATTATCCATTTTGCTCTCTTCACATTCATGACATGGTTTGCCACTGGGAGCTATGTGTTGAATTATGAACAGAGAATAATGGATTGTGTAGGTTGGCCTCCACATGACTGATATGAGTGATCTAGTTATCGGACACGAGGCCATGTTATAGCTTATGGACCAAAAAATTTTAGAAGAAAGCCTTAAGACAAACCCTAAACACAATCTCTAAACACAAACCTGCATTCATACAGTCTGGCCTATTTGGCAACGTTCATTGACAGATCTCATCCATGCAGTGAGACATGCATCGTTCCTTCACAATAACATGCAAACTTGGGAAAAGTGCAATTTGTCATTGTTGTCTTTAAAGTGCACGTGCTCACTCATGCATGACATTTGTCAACATAATTAGGTATTAATGGACAGAGGAGGAGTTCCCCTTTCCCCACAACCAAAACTGTGCTCTTCATAGCTGATAATTATGAAATGGTAGCCCTCCAAAGTTGGATTACCTTTTTTTTTATACCCTCTGTATGTATATATATATATATATATATATATATATATATATATATATATATATATATATATTTATATATATATTGAAACAAGGAAGGAAAAACTGACCAGAAACAACTGACCAGAAAACTTTGAGCAAAGTTTTCTTTGCTCAAAGTTTTCGCTATATATATATATATATATATATATGTATATATATATATATGCTTAGTTTTTGATTAAAATTTACCATGCAGCCTTTTCTTGATTTTTTATCTTTTAACATGGAGTGCCGCCGTCTTTTCAATTATACCCTCTTTGGCTAATATTTTAAAACACTACTACCATGCACCATTGATTTGTCTTTAACATCGATTGGGTTTATATTCCATAAAAGGGCGGTGAGTTGGCTCAGTCGGTAGCGCGTCTGCCTCACGATTCTAAGGACCCGGGTTCGAACCCGAGTCTGGACTGAGCAATGTTGTGTGTAAGCATACCGTCCCCTCTATCAAGAGGCAAAAACACTTTGTCCCTCGGATAGGACATGAAATGGAGGTCCCGTGTATGAGAGAGTAACAACTCATGCACGTAAAAGATCCCGCTTCACTCATTCATCGCAAAGAGCAGGGTGTTTAACCCGGTGAAGTGGTTCCACCCAACATCCAACTGGACCCCATGGAAGACCAGCTTAACATAGCTGAATATGGGCTATCCAGCAATCTTCTCAGATGGAAATGAACAACAACAAGAACAACAACAACAAAGAGATAGTGCTTCTGTATTGTCGACTTCGTTCCTTGTAGCGAAATAGAATTGTGCAGAGTTATTTAAGCACGGATTAGGACCGAGTCAATCCGCTTCTGCGAGAGCAGGCTACTGGTAATAGGGTAAGTGTATGGGAAGGGAAGAAAAGGGAAGGGAAAGCTTTTCATGGAGACGCAATACACACAGGGGTATTTCATTGCCACCTTAATTAATCCCACACGAGGACTTCAGGTGAAAGCTTATAAAGATTGCAATCACGGGCCTCGTTTAACCGAGACTCCGAATGGCGACTCGGCTCACAACCCCGCCCCCTTCCGAATAGCTTGAAGCAGCTACATAATATGATAGCATCACAGCCCATGACGAAGTCTAACCTGTCTTACTTATGAGTGGAGACGATATTATCTTTTACTGCAATTCAACATAAGTCCTGTGTTATGGGTTTGGCGGTTTTGTTTTGTTTTTTTAACAGTAAAGGGTCGAAACAGGCGTTGAAACATTGTTCAGCAAGCCCTTAGTCGTAACATGGTAACAATTCCGAGTGAATACTAGATCTGACCCCCCCCCCCCATTCCACCAAAAAAACAAACTAATAAAAACACAACACAGAAAATAATGAACGCAACACAAATCATGCCTTTTTGACGTCACAAAGGATGGTAGTGCTGTGTCTGAGTCCCTTTGTTTTCCTGTGAAAGCGGTGTGAACAATAATCTGTTATTGCATTACAACAATCGATTGTCTGGAGCCAAATATACTTAAGTAGGTGTATGTGAAGATGTTTCTGCATTGTGTAAGACACCGTGTATAATCACTGTCAGGTGGGCATATAGGAATATTTACTTTGGACCTTGATTTGTTTTGTTTTTGTATTATCTTTGTCTGTCAATGACGATCCACATTACACTTGACGGAACCATATCCGCGGTACGGACCAATATTCGTGACTGGACAATATTTTACTCAAGGTCACTAACTGTTCTGTGATTGTTCAACTTTATTTGCTCATGTTCCCACGCATGTTTGCATAATTCCCCTCCCATGTATGCATGCTTTTGTTCTTACGTGTGAAGAAAATAATAAGTTTATTGTACTTTGTGATTCTTCTTTGTTTCTCCACAGCCTCCAACCAAATACCGAGGAAAAACAGTTATTAGCTATTTATTAGCATATCACAGCTTACCTCCCGGAAACATGCAATTGATAGATGGAGAGATAAACGAATAGATTTATGAACAAACAGATAAGTAAATAGATACGTATTTATGTAGACAGAGGGATGAATAGCTATACAAAGGCAGGCAGGTATATACTGGTATTGTGTTAATGACAGTGCTTCTAAGCGTTTAACGTAAAAAGAGATTAATCTACGGGAGGACGAGTATAGATAAGTTTTTTTCCCAGGAAGACTGCGTAATGGAAGAAACACACACACACACACACACACACACACACACACACACACACACACACCCACACACACACACACACACACACGCAAACGAATGTTCTCTGGAATATCCTAAATTGACTGACACACAATTACCTCCTGTTACATCGCGGCAAACTTAAAAAAAAATGAAAGAAAGAAAGAAAGAAAAGTGATAATAATACTAATTATTTCTGTCACACCCTCCTTGCCACTCCGTCGTTTAAAGTTTTGGCAAACAAAGTCTGCTTTGTCGCGCTGCCTAACGTTTGTCCTTCTATAGTTCTGAAGTCTCCTACCTAGGTATAGGCAAAAAAAAAACTATTGCGATTTGGTCTCTGCTGTTGTTACAGGTGTTCAAGCCAGTTCGGCGTTCCACTTCGCGCATGAGCAGAAAGAGGTCATTTGGGATTTTGTGCCAACAGGGCATGTTGACTTTTAAATTCACACAGAGATAAGCATCTGTGCTGTAATGATTATTCTATGAATCATTATAAATGGTGCTTGCCAGCACATCCACCTGATGACAGCAACATTTGTATTATGGCAATATCAATAAAAAACGATTGTTAATACAGTCAATACAAAATCATGAAATGGATGCTTTCCGAAGTGTTGATTGACGGACCGTGCTGGTCACCTATAGTCCACGCAAGTTCATCCTTTTTTTTTTAAACGTGACTCATGAATTTTATAAATTGTTACGTCGCGCAAACTTATGTACTGTGTTGCTTTGAAAACGAGTGCCTAACCAGCTGAGAAAAAGAAAGGTCATTTGTATACTGGTATACCCACGTACACATGAGCTACGAACCGGCTTAAAAGAGCGCCCTCTTATGGTTCTGCTTCCATACGTACGTTTGTGTCGACTCTAGGTCGAGGACCCACCTTGGACTTCACTGACTTCCTGCTGATCATGTCAAAGCTTCGCCACGCAGACGAGGCCAGCGATATCCAGTACGTGTTCAACGTATTCGACAAGGAAGGAACTGGTATAATGAGGTAAAAACCACCACCTGATTGACATTGAACCTACCATATCAGTTTTACCTTATTCACCAAGTAGAATTTCTCTATACTCGGATTACATCGAGGTTATTTACTTTCTTCAGGTCAGAGCCAGTGACACGCTTTAGAAAAATGTTTGCAATATTTGCTTGAGTGATGATTTAAAACGTCTGCACAAAGAGATGCAAAAGTTGATTTTGTTTTTATAATCTCTGGATTCCTTATTATAATATGAGTTAGAATGTCTACCTGGTACGTAGAAAGAAAATTAAATGAAATGGTACGTAGAAAGAAAATGAAATGAAATGAAATGAAGAAAGAAAACTCCCCAGTGACTTCCATTTACATAATTATTACACTGTGATACCTCAATGTGATGCTGTTCTTTTCATTTTTGTAAGATTTGTAGAAAGTACAGGTGTGGCTTTGAGAAGAAAAAGAAAGAATGAGTGTAAAATATACAAGAACGGTACTAAAATTTTAATGTTCAGTGCGTGTTTATGTTTGCGACTAGTAGTCTTGGATGAAGAGAAATATAAAATAACTATACAATTAGATTACATCGGCTTTTACGTCGCATTTTGAAATAAATTTCTCATCGTCATTACTAACTTACCTGCACACAATGTCGATTGCACTTTGAAATGGTGGCTATAAAAAGGCTACCAAGAAATCAACCTGCCCAGATCAACTCTTATTGGAAATTACGTTATTTTTTCTCCCCTGAGATATCTGACCTGAAGCTGTATTTCGTCAAAAATATGAAGGGCATTCTTGGCGGTAAAGAAATAAACGTTGTTCTTCTTATTGTATCAATCCTCCATACCTCTGTAAAGGGTGGACATATATTGATGACTCTACATTTTGTGTGCATGTGTCTGCTCTTGGTAGAACTAAGGAACTTCGGGCCGCCCTTGAGTCCGTGCCCGAAGACGTGCCCGCAGAGGACATCGACGAGATGCTGTCCGATTTCGATCTCAACGGCAACGGAGAGATCGAATTTGAAGGTGAGGGCGTCATCTGTATAATTAAAGTGACTTTTATACGTCTGTCAAACTTTAGTTTCTTGGAATCTATCTGTTGATATACATTACATGTATCTATCTTTTCGTGACGGGGGGGGGGGGGGGCATTTTATGAAGCGTTTGATCCCACTTTTTTTTCTGACAAACTGTCATAAGCTATTAAAATCTTTGCTTCTCTGAGAGCAAATTTGTCTGGTAACTTTGTCAGACAAAAGGTTTTATGAAATACCCCCTAGATCTATGTATGAAACACGCAAATACATGTCCATATCGATGCATGATTAGAAATATGAATAGACAGATAGCAAGACAGAGAAGTTGATGGATGGATGGATGGATGGATGGATGGATGGATGGATGGATGGGTGGATGAAACGCTTTACTTATTCTTCATTTGGGGAGATTTTCTGGGTCCTTTCTGACAAGACATAGTAACTCTGCCGTAATGCATTCTTCCACTTGGCAGTTAGTGTAACATCAAGGTCATCTGCTGTACCAACTACTGTAGAAGAATGTGGCGACAGGGTGCTGTTTGTCAAAATGAAAGAAAACGAGGCAAAGATCCTCCAAATTCCGACTATTCTCCACCCGTATATACGTCACAGCAGTCTATGGACCTAATGACAACGGAAGTCAGACAATTTCACAGAAGTCATAATATACCAATGAGCTTTGAGTAGAAATAGACAGCACAGGGCGTCCAATCAAACAAACAAAAAAAGTTTCTGTATACCCTTTTCGTTGTCTTCTTTACCCTCCTCAGTTTGTCCTCTTTCTTCTGCATCTTGTGTGTTTCAACATATAGGCTCTATCTTTCAATATCTCCGTCATCTACTCACTTGTATCTAGAATTCAAACTTAGAAGGTTAGGAGTGTGAAACCACAACTCCTTAGAATGGGCAGTTGATTGTTCTGGATGTTATGTTATTGGTGAAGTTAGGTGTCAATAAGACACATTTTCACACTCGTGTAACACATATAGCGTTAAAGAGTAAATCCAGTCGAAACATAAGTTAGTCTGATAAAAAAGAGTAACGGTAAAAATTTGACTGAAATCGGATGAAAAATAAGGAAGTTATGACATTTTGAAGTTTTGCTAATTTCTGCTAAACAGTTCTTGTACAGTGGATATGTATATGCAAATGAGTGAGCTAACCATGTCATACCCTTACTGTCCATTGATCCTGTACAACAACAACAACAACAACAAAAATGACGAAAATTCACTGTTTCTGTCATTGAAGTCTGAAATATTCATAATGACTGTTCAAGAACTGTTTTCTCCCAAAGCCAAAACAACGTAAGTTCAAAATGTCACAACTTCCTTATTTTTTATCCGTTTTCGATCAAAATTATACCGTTGAACTCGTAATATTTTACTCTTTCATATCAGACTAACCTATATTTGGACTGGATTTCCCTTTACATAAGTATTTGTAAAGCACTTTATCGGTTGGTCATTGGCAGGTCTGTGTCTTTGAATTTTTCGATCAAAAGGCGTTCGTTTATCTTGGACATCCACCCGTATGGTTTCTGTACGTCTGTCAGTGACATAGAGAAAGCAGTAAATAGATGGATTAAATATTGATTCAATTACGATAAGTAAAACCCCCTGAGTTCGTCGAGGAATCTTGTGAGCGCAATAAACAATTTTTTTTTGTCTTTTCGCTTCTCCAGTAGGACCTGTCAGCATCTTTAGATAATAATTTTGTCGAGATCATAATTCTTGACGGAATAATGTGCGCAGATTATATTCCTGATAACTTCAAGCTCTCTTTCTTCATTTTCACCCCGCAGAATTTGCAGCAGTGATGGGCTTCAATATGAAGTTGCCAGACACTGCCGAGGCGGCGGAGGAAGGCGCGAAGTGAATGTTCGCCCAAGTCAGTGCGCCCCTGGCCCCACACGCGTGTTAATAGGCCGTGTCACACCTTTCCGGGCAAGCTACTCGGGCTTGTTGCGAGGAGGGATTTTCCAGCACGCAAGAGAATTTACCCGGGTGGGCAAGAATGTTTGCGAGTTTTGCACTTGTTTCTTACCTACTAGACGCGTGCTACTTATCTTCTACTTTGCGTGTATTCCGTGTGACCTGCCTGAGAGCTTTGAAACCTATCCGTTTTCTGTTACGAGCGACTTACAGGTACTGAGAAGTACCTGCGTTGGAGTTGCCTGAGAGGTGCTGCAGGTAAGTGTCCTCTACTGGTGTTCTGCGTGTACCTCTGCGAGCGAACCCCCACGACTCACTCGGAACAAGTTTTGAGCATGCTCAAGGCCTTGTCATACCGTATCTGGGGAAGTTTTGCGGCTTGACTTGCGGGGAAACAAATTTGCTACCCGGACCTTTCCGCAGTTGGTCCGCACCTGACAGTACCTAGCGCTTATCTCGCATGTAGTTGTCCGGAGGTGCTCACGCAAGTCCCATTTAACCGCAGCCAAGTTTTGAACATGACCAAAACATTTTCCGGGAGCGTCGCGGGGATACCCGGAGAGGTCCACGCAGAACGCCAGTAGGAGGCCCTTAGCGGCAGCACCTCGCAGGCAACTCCCACACAGGTACCTCGCAGTCCCCGTATGCAGCCAAGATAATGACATTCTGTGGGACTTCGGCCATTCCTTCAGAGGAATTCCTTCACCGAGTTGTCAGCACCCACGCGACTGGTACACAGGTCACACAGTATACCCGCAAGTAGAATTTAAGTAGAACGCGTCCACAAGTAAAACACATGCTCTGACTCGCCAAAATCCTTGTCCGCCCTCAGAAATTGTCCGGTATGTTGGAAAATCCCCACACAATACAAGCCCGCGTAGCATGCCCGGAAAGGTGTGACAGGACCTAAACATGGTTGCGGGTAAAAAGATTTGCGTGCGTACCTCCGGGCGACTACGAGTGAGAAAGGTGAGAAAGGTGTGACACGGCCTTACCTGGACTTTCATCTCACCCTCGTGAATGTTCTGCATTTTGCTTTCCGCTTCCATTGCCAGAAAGCTTTCGTATGAAGATCCATCTTCATCGATCTTATTGTGTGTTGTCCAGAAAGTCGACTGAAATTGGAACTGTGACCGCTTCAAGATGTTGTTATTCATGTTTGTTTGGGTTTTTTCGGTGCTCGAAAATAATGGCTAACTCTACCCTGCCTAGAAATGCCATTTTCATGACTCAAAATACCTCAATGCGCAATAAGTTTTACACCTACGCGAGTTTCCTGCAAAGTCAACCATCAATTTGATTTTTCACAGCACAGCGCCATCTACGGTTCGGACGCTTTTGTTGACACTTTTTCTGCGGACGGTGATCTTGTGCAGAAACGGCATCCTGCGGATCAATCATTCTTTTTGGACGAAGTAGCATGATTATCTTCTGTGCCTTACATTAAAATGTCTTCCTACATTGTAAATGAATAGG